>NW_012300649.1:0-3491 GCF_000151885.1 Dipodomys ordii | reverse complement strand
TCATCGATGCTGTGTCCTGCTGGGTCCCGCTGTGTCCTCGATGTGTTCCTCGTTGTGTCCTGCTGTGTCCCCCGCTGTGTCCCCCGCTGTGTCCCTGCTGTGTCCCTGCTGTGTCCCCGCTGTGTCCCGCTGTGTCCCGTTTTGTCCTCGCTGTGTCCCAAGCTGTGAACCGCTGTGTCCCCAGCTGTGTCCCGCTGTGTCCTGCTGTGTCCCCGCTGTGTCCCGCTGTGTCCCCCGCTGTGTCCCGCTGTGTCCCTGCTGTGACTCGCTCTGTCCCCGCTGTATTGACGCTGTGTCCCGGTGTGTTCCGCTGTGTCCCGCTATGTCCCGCTCGTCCCCGCTGTGTCACTGCAGTGTCCCTCTGTGTACCCCGCTGTGTCCAACTTTGTCCCCGCTGTGTCTCGTTGTGTCCCACACTCTGTCCCACACTGTGTTCCGCAGTGTCCCCCGCTGTGTCCCGCGGTGTCCCCCGCTGTGTCCCGCTGTGTCCCCCGCTGAGTCCCCACTGTGTCCCCGCTCTGTCCTGTTGTGTCCCCCGCTGTGTCCTGCTGTGTCCCGCTTTGTCCCGCTGTGTCCTTGCTGTGACCCGCTCTGTCCCCACTGTATCGACGCTGTGTCCCGCTGTGTCCTGCTGTGTCCGCGCTGTTTTCCCCCTGTGTCCCGCTGTGTACCCCTCTGTGTCCCCCGCTGTGTCCCGCTGTGTCCCCCGCTGTGACCCGCTGTGTCCCGCTGTGTCCCCCACTGTGTCCCTGCTGTCTCCCCGGTGTGTCCCACTGTGTCCCGCTGTGTACTGCTGTGTCTCCCGCTGAGTTCCGCTGTGTCCCCGCTGTGTCCCAATGTGTCCTCGCTGTGTCATGCTCTGTCATGCTCCGTCCCCGCTGTGTCCCGCTGTGTCCTACTGTGTCCCCACTGTGTTCCCGCTGTGTCCCTCTGTGTACCCCGCTGTGTCCAGCTGTGTCCCTGCTGTGTCCCACTGTGTCCCCTGTCCCCTGTTGTCCCCCACTTTGTCCCCCGTTGTGTCCCGCTGTGTCTCGCTGTGTTACACTGTGTCCCGTGTTGTCCCGCTTGGTCCCCCGCTGTGACCTCACTGTGTTTCCTGCTGTGTCCCTCTGTGTACCACTCTGTGTCCCCAGCTGTGTCCCGCTGTGTACCCCGCTGTGTCCAGCTATGTTCCCGCAGTGTCCCCGCTGTCTCCTGCTGTGTCCTCGCAGTGTCCACCGTTGTGTCCGTTTGTGTCCCCAGCTGTGTACCCCGCTGTGTCCCGCTGTGTCCCCGCTGTATCGACGCTGTGTCCTGCTGGGTCCCGCTGTGTCCTCGCTGTGTTCCCCGTTGTGTCCCGCTATGTCCCCCGCTGTGTCCTCCGCTGTGTCCCTGCTGTGTCCCTGCTGTGTTCCCGCTGTGTCCCGCTGTGTCCCGCTGTGTCCTCGATGTGTCCCACGCTGTGTTCCACTGTGTCCCCCGCTGTGTCCTGCTGTGTCCCGCTGTGTCCCCGCTGTGTCCCTCTGTGTCCCTCGCTGTGTCCCGTTGTGTCTGGCTGTGTCCCTGCTGTGACCCGCTCTGTCCCCGCTGTATTGACGCTGTGTCCCGGTGTGTCCCGCTGTGTCCACGCTGTGTTCCCGGCCGTGTCCCGCTGTGTACCCCTCTGTTTCCCCCGCTATGTCCCGCTGTGTCCCCCGCAGTGTCCAGCTGTGTCCCCGCTGTGTCCTGCTTTGTCCCCTCTCTGTCCCCTGCTGTCCCCCGCTTTGTCCCCCGCTGTGTCCTGCTGTGTCGCGCTGTGTCGCCCGCTTTGTCCCGCTGTGCCCCTGCAGTGTCCCCGCTGTGTCACACTGTGTCACACTGTGTCCCGTGTTGTCCTGCTTTGGCCCCCGCTGTGACCTCGCTGTTTCTCTCTGTGTCCCGCTGTGTACCCTTCTGTGTCCTCCGCTGTGTCCCGCTGTGTACTCCGCTGTGTCCAGCTGTGTCCCCGCTGTGTCCCCCGCTGTCTCCTGCTTTGTCCCACGCTGTGTCCCGCTGTGACCCGCTGTGTCCTCGCTGTGTCCCCCACTGTGTCCCGCTGGGTCTTCTGCTGTGTCCCGCTGTGTCCCCCGCTGTGTCCCGCTGTGTCCTCGCTGGGTACCCCGCTGTATCCCGCTGTGTCCCGCTTTGTCCCCCGCTGTGACCTGCTGTGTCCCGCTGTGTCCCCCACTGTGTCCCTGCTGTCTCCCCGGAGTGTCCCACTGTGTCCCGCTGTGTACTGCTGTGTCTCCCGCTGAGTTCCACTGTGTCCCCGCTGTGTCCCAATGTGTCCTCACTGTGTCATGCTCAGTCATGCTCCATCCCCGCTGTGTCCCACTGTGTCCTGCTGTGTCCCCACTGTGTGCCCGCTGTGTCACTCTGTGTACCCCGCTGTGTCCAGCTGTGTCCCCGCTGTGTCCCGCTGTGTCCCCTGTCCCCTGTTGTCCCCCGCTTTGTCCCCCGCTGTGTCCCGCTGTGTCTCGCTGTGTTACACTGTGTCCCGTGTTGTCCCGCTTGGTCCCCCGCTGTGACCTCGCTGTGTTTCCCGTTGTGTCCCTCTGTGTACCACTCTGTGTCCCCAGCTGTGTCCCTCTGTGTACCCCGCTGTGTCCAGCTATGTTCCCGCAGTGTCCCCGCTGTCTCCCGCTGTGTCCTGGCTGTGTCCACTGCTGTGTCCCGCTGTGTCCCCGCTGTATCGACGCTGTGTCCTGCTGGGTCCCGCTGTGTCCTCGCTGTGTTCCCCGTTGTGTCCCGCTATGTCCCCCGCTGTGTCCTCCGCTGTGTCCCTGCTGTGTCCCTGCTGTGTCCCCACTGTGTCCCGCTGTGTTTCGCTGTGTCGCGATGTGTCCCACGCTGTGTTCCGCTGTGTCCCCCGCTGTGTCCTTCTGTGTCCCTGGTGTCCCCGCTGTGTCCCTCTGTGTCCCTCGCTGTGTCCCGCTGTGTCTTGCTGTGTCCCTGCTGTGACCCGCTCTGTCCCCGCTGTATTGACGCTGTGTCCCCTGTGTTTCCCGCTGTGTCCAAGCTGTGTTACCGGCCGTGTCCCGCTGTGTACCCCTCTGTTTCCCCCGCTGTGTCCCGCTGTGTCCCCCGCTGTGACCCGCTGTGTCCCGCTGTGTCCCCCGCTGTGTCCCCACTGTGTGCCCCTGTGTCCCGCTGTGTACCCCGCTGTGTCCAGCTGTGTCCCCGCTGTGTCCTGCTGTGTCCCCTCTGTTTCCCCCGCTGTGCCCCGCTGTGTCCCCCGCTGTGTCCCGCTGTGTCCCGCTGTGTCCCCCGCTGTGTCCCCACTGTGTGCCCGCTGTGTCCCGCTGTGTACCCCGCTGTGTCCAGCGGTTTCCCCGCTGTGTCCCCCTGTGTCACCTCTCTGTCCTCTGCTGTCCCCCCTGTGTCTACCGCTGTGTCCCGCTGTGTCCCGCTGTGTCCTGCTGTGTCACACTGTGTCCCGTGTTGTCCCGCTTTGTCCCCCGCTGTGACCTCGTTGTGTTTCCCGCTGTGTCCCC
>NW_012300648.1:0-3491 GCF_000151885.1 Dipodomys ordii | reverse complement strand
GAAGCAGAAGAAGCAGAAGCAGAAGGAGAAGCAGAAGGAGAAGAAGCAGAATCAGAAGAAGCAGAAGGAGAAGTAGAAAGAGAAGCCGACGAAGAGAAGCAGAACGAGAAGCAGGAGAAGCAGAAGAAGCAGAGCGGGAGAAGCAGAAGAAGAAGAAACAGAAGAAATAGAAGGAGCAGAAGCAGAAGGAGGAGCAGAAGCAGAAGGAGAAGCAGAAAGAGAAGCAGGAAAAGCAGAAGAAGCAGAAGCAGTAGAAGCAGAAGAAACAGGAGAAGGACAAGAAGCAGAAGCAGAAGGAGAAGCAGAAACAGAAGGAGAAGCAGAAAGAGAAGGAGGGGAAGCAGAAGAAGCAGAAGCAGGAGAACCAGAAGCATAAGAATCCGAAGAAGCAGAAGCAGAACCTGAAGCAGAAGGAGAAGCAGGAGAAGCAGAAGATGCAGAATCTGGAGAAGCAGAATGAGAAGCTGAAGGAGAAGCAGAAGCAGAAAGAGAATCAAAAGGAGAAGGAGAAGCGGAAGAAGCAGAAGAAGCAGAAGCAGTAGCAGTTGCAGCAGAAGCAGAAGGAGAAGCAAAAGTGAAAGCAGAAGAACGAGAAGGAGAAACAGAAGGAGAAGCAGAAAGAGAAGCAGAAGAAGCAGAAGGAGAAGCAGAAGGAGAAACAGAAGCAGAAGAAGCAGCAGAAGGAGAAGCAGAAGCAGAAGAAGATGCAGAAGGAGAAGCAGGAGAAGCAGAAGAAGCAGAATCTGGAGAAGCAGAAGGAGAAGCAGAAGCAGAAAGAGAAGCAAAAGCAGAAGGAGAAGCAGAAGGGGAAGCAGAAGAAACAGAAGAAGCAGAGGCAGTAGCAGAAGAAGCAGAAGATGCAGAAGCAGAAGTACAAACAGAAGGAAAAGCAGAAGAACGAGAAGGAGAAGGAGTAGGAGAAACAGAAGGAGAAGCAGAAAGAGAACCAGAAGAAGGAGCAGGAGAAGGAAAAGCAGCAGGAGAAGCAGAAAGAGCAGCAGAAGGAGAAGCAGAAGATGCAGAAACTTGAGAAGCAGAAGCAGAACAAACAGGAGAAGGACAAGAAGCAGAAGCAGAAGGAGAAGCAGAAACAGAAGGAGAAGCAGGAAGAGAAAGAGGGAAAGCAGAAGAAGCAGAAGCAGGAGAAGCAGAAGCATAAGAATGTGAAGAAGCAGAAGGAGAACCTGAAGCAGAAGGAGAAGCAGGAGAAGCAGAAGAAGCAGAATCTGGAGAAGCAGAAGGACAAGCAAAAGGAGAAGCAGAAGCAGAAAGAAAATCAAAAGCAGAAGGAGAAGCAGAAAAAACAGAAGTAGAAGCAGTAGCAGTTGTAGCAGAAGCAGAACGAGAAGCAGAAGGAAAAGCAGAAGAACAAGAAGGAGAAGGGAAACAGAAGGACAAGCAGTAGGAGAATAAGAAGGAGAAGCAGAAGAAGGAGAAGCAGAAGCAGAAGCAGGAGAAGCAGAAGCAGAATGAGAATGAGAAGCACAAGAAGGAGAAATTGAAGGAGAAGGAGAATGAGACGGAGAAGCAGAAGGAGAAGTAGGAGAAGCAGAAGAAGGAGAAGCAGGAGAAGCAGAAGCAGAAGAAACAGAAGAAGGAGAAGAGCAGAAGCAGAAGGAGAAACAGAAGCAGAAGGAGAAGCAGAAGAAGCAGAAGCTGAAGCCGAAGAAACTAAAAAAGCAGAAAAAGAAGAAGAAGCAGCAGCAGAAGAAGAAGAAGAAGAAGAAGGAGAAGGAGAAAGAGAAGGATTAGGAGTAGGAGAAACAGACGGATAAGCCGAAGCAGAAAGAGAAGGAGAAGGAGAAGGAGAAGCAGGAGAAGCAGAAGAAGCAGAAGCAGGAGAAGCAGAAGCAGAATGAAAAGCAGAAGAAGGAGAAATTAAAACAGAAGAAGATGCAGAAAGAGAAGCAGAAGAAGATGCAGAAAGAGAAGCAGAAGCAGAAGCAGAAGGAGAAGCAGAAGAAGGAGAAGGAGAAGCAGAAGGATAAGAATAAAGAGAAACAGAAGGAGAAGCAGGAGAAGCAGGAGAAGCATAAGCAGAAGAAATAGAAGAAGGAGAAGAAGCAGAAGCAGAAAGAGAAGCAGAAACAGAAGGAGAAGCAGAAATAGAAGCAGAAGAAGCCGAAGAAGCAGAAGCAGAACCTGAAGCGGAAGGAGAAGCAGAAGAAGCAGAATCTGGAGAAGAAGAAGGAGAACCAGAAGGAGAAGCAGAATCAGAAAGAGAAGCAAAAGCAGAAGGAGAAGCAGAAGAAACAGAAGAAGCAGAAGCAGTAGCAGAAGAAGCTGAAGATGCAGAAGCAGAAAGAGAAGCAGAAGGAATAGCAGAAGAACGAGAAGGAGAAGGAGAAACAGAAGGAGAAGAAGAAGGAGAAGCAGAAGGAGAATCAGGAAAGGCAGAAGAAGCAGAATCAGACGGAGAACCAGAAGAATGAGAAGGAGAAACAGAAGCAGAAGAAGAAGCAGACGAAAAGCACAAGCAGAAGGAGATGCAGAAGGAGAAGCAGGAGAAGCAGAAGAAGCAGAAGCAGAAGGAGAGAAGAAGTAGAAGAAGCAGAATCAGAAGAAGCACAAGCAGAAGTAGAAAGAGTAGCCGACGAAGAGAAGCAGAACGAGAAGCAGGAGAAGCAGAAGAAGCAGAAGCGGGAGAAGCTGAAGAAGAAGAAACAGAAGAAGGAGAAGGAGCAGAAGCAGAAGGAGAAGGAAAAGCAGAAGGAGAAGCAGAAAGAGAAGCAGGAAAAGCAGAAAAAGCAGAAGCAGGAGAAGCAGAAGCAGAAGAAACAGGAGAAGGACAAGAAGCAGAAGCAGAAGGAGAAGCAGAAACAGAAGGAGAAGCAGAATGAGGAGGGGAAGCAGAAGAAGCAGAAGCAGGAGAAGCAGAAGCATAAGAATCCGAAGAAGTAGGAGCAAAACCTGAAGCAAAAGCGGAAGCAGGAGAAGCAGAAGAAGCAGAATCTGGAGAAGCTGAATGAGAAGCTGAAGGAGAAGCAGAAGCTGAAAGAGAATCAAAACAGAAGGAGACGCAGAAGAAACAGAAGAAGCAGTAGCCGTTGCAGCAGAAGCAGAAGGAGAAGCAGAAAGAAAAACAGAAGAACGAGAAGGAGAAGGAGAAACAGAAGGAGAAGCAGAAGGAGAATCAGAAGGAGAAGCAGAAGAAGCAGAAGGAGAAACATAAGCAGAAGAAGCAGAAGGAGAAGCAGAAGGAGAAACAGAAGCAGAAGAAGCAGCAGGAGAAGCAGAAGCAGAAGAAGATGCAGAAGGAGAAGCAGGAGAAGCAGAAGAAGCAGAAGCAGAAGGAGAAGTAGAAGTAGGATAAGGAAGAGACGCAGAAGAAATAGGAGAAGCAGAAGGAGAAACAGAAGCAGAATGAGAAGCAGAAAGAGAAGCAGTAGAAGCAGAAGAAGCAGGAAAAGTAGAAGCAGAAGAAAGAGAAGAAGAAGAAGAAGAAGAAGAAGAAGAAGAAGAAGAAGAAGAAGAAGAAGAAGAAGAAGAAG
>NW_012300647.1:0-3491 GCF_000151885.1 Dipodomys ordii | reverse complement strand
CAGGACCCAGCGGGACACAGCGTCGATACACCAGGGACAGAGCATTATACAGTATGGTACACAGCTGTGGACACAACGGGACACAGTGGGGGCACAGCGGGACACAGCGGAACACAGTGGGACACAGCAGGGCTAAGCGTGAGACACAGTGGGGGACAGAGAGTGAGACAGCGGGGGACACAGCGAGGACACAGCGGGACACAGCGGGGGAAACAGTGGGACACAGCGGTGGACAGAGCGGTACACAGCGGTGGACACAGCGAGGACACAGCGGGACCCAGCGGGACACAGCGTCGATACAGCGGGGACAGAGTGGGCCACAGCGGGACACAGCACGAACAAAGCAGTAGACACAGCAGGACACAGCAGGGGACACAGCGGGACACAGCCGGGGACACAGGGAGGACAGAGCGGGACACAGCGGGGACACAGCGGGGACTCAGCGGGGGACACAGCGGGGGACAAAGCGGGACACCACGGGCCACAGTGGAACACAGCGGGGACAAGGAGGAGACAGAGCAGGACACAGCGAGGACACAGCGGGACAAAGCAGGGTACAAAGCAGGGGACACAGCGGGACACAGCGGGACACAGCGGGGGACACAGCGGGGGACACAGCGGGACACAGCGGGGGACACAGCGAGGACACAGCGGGATACAGCGGGGGACACAGCGAGGGCACAGCGGGGGACACACCGGGGGACACAGCGGAACACAGCAGGGAACACAGCGAGGACACAGCGGGACCCAGCAGGACACAGCGTCGATACAGCGGGGATACAGCGTTACACAGTGTGGTACACATCTGTGGACACAAGGGGACACAGTGTGGGCACAGCGGGGCACAGCGGGACACAGTGGGACAAAGCAAGGACAAATCGTGAGACACAGCGAGGGACAGAGCTCGAGACAGCGGGGGACACAGCTAGGACACAGCAGGGCACAGCGGGACACAGCAGGGACAGAGCGGGACACAGCGGGACACAGCGGGACACAGCGGGGGACCCAGCGGGTCCCAGCGGGAAACCCAGCGAGGACACAGCAGGACAAAGCGGAGGACACAGTGGTGACAAAGCTGGACACAACGGAGTACATAGCAGGACCCAGCGGGACTCAGCGTCGATACAGCAGGGACACAGCATTATACAGTATGGTACACAGCTGTGGACACAACGGGACAAAGTGGGGGCACAGCGGGACACAGCGGAACACAGTGGGACACAGCAGGGCTAAGCGTGAGACACAGTGGGGGACAGAGAGTGAGACAGCGGGGGACACAGCGAGGACACAGCGGGACACAGCGGGGGAAACAGCGGAACACAGCGTTGGACACAGGGGGACAGAGCTGGGGACACAGCGGGACACAGCGGGGGAAACAGCGGGACACAGCGGTGGACACAGCGGGACAGAGCGGGGACACAGCGGGACACAGCGGTGGACACAGCGGGACACAGCGGTGGACACAGCGAGGACACAGCGGGACCCAGCGGGACACAGCGTCGATACAGCGGGGACAGAGTGGGCCACAGCGGGGTACACAGCTGGGGACACAACGGGGCACATCGGGGGACACAGCAAGGACTCAGCGGAACACAGCGTGGGACACAGTGAGGACACAGGGGGACACAGCGGGACACAGAGGGACACAGCAGGAACAAAGCAGTAGACACAGCGGGACACAGCAGGGGACACAGCGGGACACAGCGGGGGACACAGGGAGGACAGAGCGGGACAAGGCGGGGACACAGCGGGAACTCAGCTTGGGACACAGCGGGGGACAAAGCGGGACACCACGGGACACAGCGGGACACAGCGGGGACAAGGGGGAGACAGAGCGGGACACAGCGAGGACACAGCGGGACAGAGTGGGGGACACAGCAGGACACAGCGGGGGACACAGCGAGGACACAGCGGGACACAGCAGGGGACACAGCGAGGACACAGGGGGGGAAACAGCGGGGGACACTGCGGGACACAGCAGGGAACACTGCGAGGACACAGCGAGACCCAGCGGGACACAGCGTCGATACAGCGGGGATACAGCGTTACTCTGTGGTACACATCTGTGGACACAAGGGGACACAGTGGGGGCACAGCGGGACACAGCGGGACACAGTGGGACAAAGCAAGGACAAATCGTGAGACACAGCGAGGGACAGAGCGGGAGACAGCGGGGGACACAGCGAGGACACAGCAGGGCACATCGGGACACAGCAGGGACAGAGCGGGACACAGCGGGACACAGCGGGACACAGCGGGGGACACAGCGGGACACAGCGGGGGACGCAGCGAGGACACAGCGGGACAAAGCGGGAAAAAGCAGGGGACACAGCGGTGAAACAGCTGGACACAACGGAGTACATAGCGGGACACAGCATGCACACAGGGGGACAGAGCGGGACACAGCGGGACACAGCAGGGACAGAGCGGGACACAACGGGACACAGTGGGACACAGCGGGGGACCCAGCGGGACCCAGCGGGGGACCCAGTGAGGACACAGCGGGACACAGCTGGGGACACAGCGAGGACACAGCGGGGGACACAGGGAGGACAGAGCGGGACACAGCGGGACACAGCGGGACACAGCAGGGGACACAGCGGGACACAGCGGGGGACACAGGGAGGACAGAGCAGGACACAGCGGGGACACAGCGGGGACTCAGCGGGGGACACAGCAGGGGACAAAGCGGGACACCACGGAACACAGCGGGACACAGCAGGACACCGAGGGTACTCAGCTGGGAACACAGCTGGGGACAAAGCAGGACACCATGGGACACAGTGTGACACAGCGGGACACAGCGGCGACACTGCGGGGACACAGCGGGACAAAGCGGGGGACACAGCCTGACACAACGGAGTACACAGCGGGACACAGCGGGCACAAAGCGGGGACACAGCGTGACACAGCAGGACAGAGCAGGGACAGAGCAGGACACAGCGGGACACAGAGGGGCCACAGCGGGGACACACCGGGACACTGAGGGTCACAGCAGGGACACAGGGGGACAAAGCGGGACACATCAGGACACAGCGGGGGACACAGCGGGACACAGCAGGGGACACAGCGAGGACACAGCGGGACACAGCGGGAGACACAGCGAGGACACAGCGGGACACAGCGGGGGAAAAAGTGGGACACAGCGGGGACACAGCAGTGGACACAGCGGGAGACAGCGGGGGACACAGCGGGACACAGCGGGGGACACAGCGGGGCCACAGCGGGACACAGTGGGACACAACTGGGGACACAGCGGTACACAGCGGTGGACACAGCGGGACCCAGCGGTGGGCACAGCGAGGACACAGCGGGACCCAGCGGGACACAGCGTCGATACAGCGGGGACAGAGTGGGCCACAGCGGGGTACACAGCTGGGGACACAACGGGGCACATCGGGGGACACAGCAAGTACTCAGCGGAACACAGCGTGGGACACAGTGAGGACACAGGGGGACACAGCGGGACACAGCAGAACACAGCAGTAGAC
>NW_012300646.1:0-3492 GCF_000151885.1 Dipodomys ordii | reverse complement strand
TCAGTCCCGCTGTGTCCCCGCAGTGTCGCCGCTGTGTCCCGCTGTGTCACACTGTGTCCCATGGTGTCCTGCTTTGTCCCCAGCTGTGTCCCCCGCTGAGTACCCTCGGTGTCCTGCTGTGTCCTCGCTGTGTGCCCCGCTTTCTCCCACTTTGTCCCACGCTGTGTCCCCAGCTGAGTCCCCGTTGTGTCCCCGCTGTGTCCCCGCTGTGTCCCGCTGTGTCCTCGCTGTGTCTCACGCTTTATCCCGTCTGTGTCCCACTCTGTCCCGCTGTGTCCCGCTGTGTCCACCACTGTGTCCCTTTGTGTCCCCAGCTGTGAAACCTGCTGTGTAACGCTGTGAATCCCGCTGTATCGAGGCTGTGTCACGCTGGGTCCCGCTGTGTCCTTTATCTGTTATTCGTGGTGTCCCCCTCTATCCCCCGCTGTGTCCCCCGCTCTGTCCTACTGTGTCCCCCGCTGTGTCCCTGCTGTGTCCCCGCTGTGTCCCCGCTGAGTCCCCTCGGTGTCCTGCTGTGCCCTCGCTGTGTGCCCCGCTGTCTCCCACTTTGTCCCACGCTGTGTCCCACTGTGTCCTCGCTGTGTCCCCCGCTGTGTCCCGCTGTGTCCCCCGCTGTCTCCCGCTGTGTCCACTGCTGTGTCCCCGCTGTGTCCCGCTTTTTCCCCCGCTGTGTCCCGCTGTGTCCTCGCTGTGTGTCCCGCTGTGTCCCGCTGTGTCCTCGCTGTGTCCCCTGCTGTGTCCCGCTGTGTCCTGATGTGTCCCGCTTTGTCCCGCTGTTTCCCTGCTGTGACCCTCAGTGTCCCAGTGTGTCCCCGCTGTGGCCCCTCTGTGTCCCGCTTTGTCCCGCTCTGTCCCTGCTGTGTCCTGCTGTGTCACGCTGTGTCCCCACTTTGTGCCCGCTGTGTCCCGCTGTGTACTCCCGTTGTGTCAGGCTGTGTCCCCCGCTTTGTCCCGCTGTGTCCCCGCAGTGTCCCCCTTGTGTCCCGCTGTGTCACACTGTGTCCCATTGTGTCCTGCTTTGTCCCCAGCTGTGTCCCCCGCTGAGTCCCCTCGGTGTCCTGCTGTGTCCTCGCTGTGTGCCCTGCTGTCTCCCACTTTGTCCCACGCTGTGTCCCACTGTGTCCTCGCTGTGTCCCCCGCTGTGTCCCGCTATGTCCCCGCTGTGTCCCAAGCTGTGTCCCGCTGTGTCCCGCTGTGTACCCAGCTGTGTCGTGCTATGTTCCCGCAGTGTCCCCGCTGTGTCCCCGCTGTGTCCTGCTGTGTCCTCGATGTGTCCCCCGCTGTGTTCCGTTGTGTCCCCAGCTGTGTACCCCGCTGTGTCCCGCTGTGTCCCCTCTGTATCGACGCTGTGTCCCGCTGTGTCCCGCTGTGTCCCGCTTTGTCCCCCGCTGTGTCCCCCGCTGAGTCCCCACTGTGTCCCCGCTGTGTCGCGCTCTGTCCTCCCTGTGTCCCCCGCTGTGTCCCGCTGTGTCCCCTGCTGTGTCCCGCTGTGTCTACTGCTGTGTTCCTGCTGTGTCCCGCTGTGTCTCCCTGTGTCCTCACTGTGTCCCACGCTGTGTTCCGCTGAGTACTTGCTGTGTCCCCCGATGTGCCCGGTTGTGTCCCCAGCTGTGTAGCCCGCTGTGGCCCACTCTGTCCCCGCTGTATCGACGCTGTGTCCCGCTGGGTCCCGCTGTGTCCTCGCTGTGTCCACCGCTGTGTCCCGCTGTGTCCACCGCTGTGTACCGCTGTGTCCCCAGTTGTGTCCCACTGTGTCCCGCTGTGGCCCCCGCTGTGTCCCCCAATGTGTCCCGCTGTGTCCACTGCTGTCTCCCGCTGTGTCCACTGCTGTGTCCCCGCTGTGTCCCACTTTTTCCCCCGCTGTGTCCTGCTGTGTCCTCGCTGTGTCTCCCGCTGTGTACCGCTGTGTCCTCGCTGTGTCCCCTGCTGTGTCCCACTGTGTCCCCCGCTGTGTCCTGATGTGTCCCGCTTTGTCCCGCTGTGTCCCTGCTGTGACCTCAGTGTCCCAGTGTGTCCCCGCTGTGGCCCCTCTGTGTCCCGCTGTGTCCCGCTCTGTCCCTGCTGTGTCCTGCTGTGTCACGCTGTGTCCCCACTTTGTGCCCGCTGTGTCCCGCTGTGTACTCCGTTGTGTCAGGCTGTGTCCCCCGCTTTGTCCCGCTGTGTCCCCAGCTGAGTCCCCGCTGTGTCCCACTGTGTCACACTGTGTCCCATGGTGTCCTGCTTTGTCCCCAGCTGTGTCCCCCGCTGAGTACCCTCAGTGTCCTGCTGTGTCCTCGCTGTGTGCCCCGCTTTCTCCCACTTTGTCCCACGCTGTGTCCCACTGTGTCCTCGATGTGTCCCCCGCTGTGTCACGCTGTGTCCCCCACTCTGTCCCGCTGTTTCCCGCTGTGTCCCCCGCAGTGTCCCGCTGTGTCCCCGCAGGGTCACTGCTGTTTCGCGCTGTGTCCCGCTGTGTTCCGTGGTGTCCCGCTTTGTCCCCCGCTGTGTCCCCAGCTGAGTCCCCGCTGTGTCTCCGCTGTGTCCCCGCTGTGTCCCGCTGTGTCCTCGCTGTGTCCCCCGCTGTCTCCCGCTCTGTCCCCCGCTGTGTCTCACGCTTTATCCCATCTGTATCCCACTCTGTCCCCCTGTGTCCCGCTGTGTCCACCACTGTGTCCCTTTGTGTCCCCAGCTGTGTAACCTGCTGTGTAACGCTGTGAATCCTGCTGTATCGAGGCTGTGTCCCGCTGGGTCCCTCTCTGTCCTTGCTCTGTTATTCGTGTTGTCCCTCTCTGTCCCCCACTGTGTCCCCTGCTCTGTCCTACTGTGTCCCCCGCTGTGTCCCGTTTTGTCCCGCTCTGTCCCCCGCTGTGTCCCTGCTGTGTCCCTGCTGTGTCCCCACTGTGTCACGCTGTGTCCTGCTGTGTCCCGTTGTGTCCTGCTGTAACCCTGCTGAGTCCCCCTGTGTCCCCGCTGTGTCCTGCTGTGTCGTTGCTCTGTCCTCCGCTGTGTCCCGCTGTGTCCTCTGCTGTGTCCCGCTGTGTCACTCTGTGTCCCGCTGTATCCCGCTGTGACCCCGCTGAGTCCCCGCTGTGTCCCCGCTGTGTCCCCCGCTGTCTCCCACTCTGTCCCCCGCTGTGTCTCACGCTTTGTCCCCGCTGTGTCCCACTGTGACCCGCTGTGTCCCGCTGTGCCCACACTGTGTCCCGTTGTATCCACAGCTGTGTACCACGCTGTGTAACGCTGTGTCCCCGCTGTATCTACGCTGTTCTTCGCTGTGTCCCGCTGTGTCCCCCGCTGTGTCCCCTGCTGTGTCCTCGCTGTGTCCCCAGCTGTGTCCCGCTGTGTCCTCACTGGGTCCCCCGCTTGGTCCCGCTGGGTCCCCCGCTGTGTCCCACTGTGTCCCGCTGTGTCCCGCTCTGTCCCTGCTGTGTCCCGCCGTGTCCCCCTGTGTGCGTGCTGTGTCCCGCTATGTACTCCGTTGTGTCCAGCTGTTTCACCGCTGTGTCCCCTGCT
>NW_012300645.1:0-3492 GCF_000151885.1 Dipodomys ordii | reverse complement strand
ACAGTGGGACACAGAGGGACACTGCGTGGGACACAGCGGGACACAGAGGGGGACACAGAGGGGTACAAAGCAGGAAACAGCGGGGAACACAGCGAGGACACAGCGGGACACAGCGGGACACAGCGTCGATACAGCGGGTACACAGCGGGACACAACAGGGTACACAGCTGGGGACACAAAGGGACACATCCGGGGACACACCGAGGACACAGTGGAACACACCGTGGGACACAGCGAGGACACAGCGGGACACAGTGGGACACAGCGGGACACAGCAGGGACACAGCAGTAGACACAGCGGGACACAGCGGGGGACACAGCAGGACACAGCGAGGACACAGCGGGACCCAGCGGGACACAGCTTCGTTACAGCGGGGACACAGCGGGACACAGAGGGTTACACAGCTGGGGACACAAAGGGACACATCGGGGGACACAGGAGGACACAGCGGAACACAGCGTGGGACACAGCGAGGACACAGCGGGACACAGCGGGACACAGCGGGACCCAGCGGGACCCAGCAGGGACACAGCAGTAGACACAGCGGGACACAGCGAGGGACAAAGTGGGACACAGCGGGACACAGCGGGTACACAGCAGGACTCAGCGGGACACAGCGGGACCCAGCGGGACCCAGCAGGGACACAGCAGTAGACACAGCGGGTACACACCGGGACACAACAGGTACACACCTGGGGACACAAAGGGACACATCGGGGGACACACCGAGGACACAGTGAAACACAGCGTGGGACCCAGTGAGGACACAGCGGGACACAGCGGGACACAGCGGGACACAGCAGGGACACAGCAGTAGACACAGCGGGACAGCGGGGGACACAGCGGGACACAGAGGGGGACACAGCGAGGACACAGCGGGACCCAGAGGGACACTGCATCGATACAGCGGGGACACAGCAGGACACAGTGGGTTACACAGCTGGGGACACAAAGGGACACATCGGGGGACACAGCGAGGACACAGGGGAACACAGCGTGGGACACAGCGAGGACACAGCGGGACCCAGCGGGAAACAGCGTCTATACAGCGGGGACACAGCGGGACACAGCGGGGTATACAGCTGGGGACACAACGGGACACAGTGGGGGGTCACAGCGAGGACAGAGCAGGACACAGCGGGGACACAGTGGGGACTCACCGGGGGACACAGCGGGGGACAAAGCAGGACACAACGGGACACAGCGGGACACAGCGGGGACACTGCGGGGACATTGCGGGGACACAGTGAGACAAAGCAGGGGACACAGCGGGACACAGTGGGACACAGCGAGGACACAGCGAGGACACAGCGGAACACATCGTAGGACACAGCGAGGACACAGCGGGACACAGCGGGACACAGCGGGGACACAGGGAGGACACAGAGGGTCACAGCCGGAGACATATGGAGGACACAGCGGGACACAATGGGGACACAGCGGGGACTCACTGGGGGACACAGCGGGGGACAAAGCGGGACACCAAGTGGCACAGAGTGACACAGCAGGACACAGCGGTGTACACAGCTGGGGACACAACGGGAAACAGCGGGGGACACAGCGGGGACAAAGCGGGGGACAGAGCGGGGGACAGAGCGGGACACAGCGGGGACAGAGCGGGACACACCAAAGGACAGAGCGGGACACAGCAGGGGACACGGCGAGGACACAGCGGGACACTGCAGGATACACAGAGAGGACACAGTGGGACACAGGAGAACACAGCGGGACACAGCCTGGACACAGCTAGGGACACAGCGGGACACAGCAGGGACACAGTGGGGACTCAGGGGGGGACGCAGCAGAGAACAGAGCGTGGGACACAGCGGGGAACACAGCAAGGACACAGCGGGACCAGCGGGACACAGCGTCGAAACAGTGACGACACAGCGGGACACAGCGGGGTACATAGCTGGGACACAACGGGACACATTGGGGGACACAGCGGGACACAACGGGACACAGGGGGACAGAGTGGGGGATAGAGCGGGACACACGGGGACACAGCGGTGACACAGCGGGACACAGCGGGGACACAGCGGGACACAGCGGGGACACAGCGGTCACAGCGGGGGACACAGAAAAGACACAGCGGGACACAGCGGGGGACACAGCGGGGGACACAGCGGGACACAGCAAGACACAGCGGGGGACACAGCAGGACACAACGGGGGACACAGTGAGGACACAGTGGGACAGAGCGGGGGATTCAGCGAGGACACAGTGGGACACAGCGGGACACAGCGGGGGACACAGCGGGGGACACAGTGACACACAGCGGGGACACAGCAGGGGACGCAGCGGGACACAGGGTGGGACACAGCTGGGGACACAGCGGGACACAGCGCGGGACACAGTGAGGAAAGAGCGGGACACAGCGGGGACAGAGCAGGGGATAGAGCGGGACACACGGAGACACAGCGGGGACACAGCGGGACACAGCGGGGACACAGCGGGACACAGCGAGGACACAGCGGTCACAGCGTGGGACAAAGCGAGGACACAGCAGGACACAGTGGGGGACACAGCGGGACACAGCGGGGGACACAGCAGGGGACACAGCGGTACACAGTGGGGGACACAGTGGGACACAGAGGGGACAAAGCTGGACACAGCGGGGACACAGCAAGACACAGAGGGGTCACAGCAGTGGACACAGCGGGACACAGCAGGGGACACAGCGGGACACAGCGGGGGACACAGCGGGACACAGCGTGGGACACAGCAGGGGACACATCGGGACACAGTGGGGTACACAGCGGGACACAGAGGGGACACAGCGGGACACAGCGGGGTACACAGTGAGACACAGTGAGGACACAGCGAGGACACACCGGGGGACAAAGCTGAACACAGCGGGACACAGTGGGGGACACAGCTGGACAGAGCAGGGGACACATCGAGACACAGTAGGGGACCAAGCGGGACACAGCGGGGACACAGCTGGACACAGCAGGGTACACAGTGGGACAGAGTGGGGACACAGCGGGGACACAGCAGGAATACAGCGGGGGACAAAGCGGAACACAGCGGGACACAGTGGGGAACAGAGAGGAACAGAGCGGGGGACAGAGCGGGGGACACAGCGGGACACAGCGTGGAACACATCGAGGACACAGTGGGACACAGAGTCGGTACAGCTGGGACACAGCGGGACACAGAGAGGTACACAGCTGGGGACACAACGGGACACAGGGGGGACACAGAAGGACACAGCGGGACACAGCGGGGACAAAGCGTGAGACACACTGGGTGACAGAGCGGGAGACAGCGGGGACACAGCGAGGACACAGCGGGACACAGCGGGGACACAGCGGAGACTCAGCGGGGGACACAGCGGAGAACAGAGCGGGGGACACAGCGGGACACAGCGGGGAACACAGTGAGGACACAGCGGGACCAGCGGGACACAGCGTCGAAACAATGACGACACAGGGGGACACAGCGGGGTACACAGCTGGGACACAACTTGACACAGTGGGGGACACAGC
>NW_012300644.1:0-3492 GCF_000151885.1 Dipodomys ordii | reverse complement strand
TCTCCTTCTGCTCTTCCTACTCCTAATCCTTCTCTTTCTCCTTCTCCTTCTTCTTCTTCTGCTTCTCGTTCTGCTTCTGCTACTGCTTCTTCTGCTTGTTCTGTTTCTTCTGCTTCCGGTCCTGCTTCTGCTTCTTCAGCTTCTTCTGTTTCTTGTGCTTCTGCTTCTCCTGCTACTGCTACTTCTCCTTCTCTTTCTGCTTCTCCTTCTGCTTCTGCTTCTCCTTCTGCTCCTTCTCCTTCTTCTCTTTCTTCTTCTTCTTCTTCTTCTTCTTCTTCTTCTTCTTCTTCTTCTTCTTCTTCTTCTTCTTCTTCTTCTTCTTCTCCTTCTTCTCCTTCTTCTCCTTCCTCTCCTTCTTCTTCTTCTTCTTCTCCTTCTTCTTCTTCTTCTTCTTCTTCTTCTTCTTCTTCTTCTTCTTCTTCTTCTTCTTCTTCTTCTTCTTCTTCTTCTTCTTCTTCTTCTTCTTCTTCTTCTTCTTCTTCTTCTTCTTCTTCTTCTTCTTCTTCTTCTTCTTCTTCTTCTTCTTCTTCTTCTTCTTCTGCTTCTTCTGCTTCTACTTCTCTTTCTGCTTCTGCTTCTCCTGCTTGTTTTTCTGCTTCTTCTGCTGCTTCTCCTTCTGCTGGTTCTTCTACTTCTTCTTCTGCTTCTCTTTTTGCTTCTCCTTCTGCTTCTGCTTCTGCTTCTTCTGTTTCTCCTGCCTGAATTTCTGGTTCTACTTCTTCTGCTGCTTCTCCTTCTGCTTCTGCTTCTACTTCTGCTTCTGTTTCTGCTTCTTCTGCTTCTTCTCTTTCGGCTTCTCCTGCTTCTGCTTCTTGTGCTTCTCTTTCTGCTTCTCATTCCGCTTCTGCTTCTCCTTCTGCTTCTGCTTCTCCTCCTTCTCCTTCTCTCTCCTTCTGCTTGTGCTTGTCCTTATGCTTCTTCTTCTGCTTCTGTTTCTCCTTCTCCTTCTCCTTCTTTTGCTTCTCCCTTTGCTTCTTCTTCTTCTGCTTAACCTGCTTGTCTTTCTGCTTCTCCTTCTGCTTCTCCTTCTGTTTCTCCTTCTCCTTCTTGTTCTTCTGCTTTTCCTTCGGCTTCTCCTTCTGCTTCTGCTACAACTGCTACTGCTTCTACTTCTTCTGTTTCTTCTGCTTCTCCTTCTGCTTCAGGTTCTGCTTCTGCTTCTTCGGATTCTTATGCTTCTGCTTCTCCTGCTTCTGCTTCTTCTGCTTCCCCTCCTTCTCTTTCTGCTTCTCCTTCTTTTTCTGCTTCTCCTTCTGCTTCTGCTTCTTGTCCTTCTCCTGTTTCTTCTGCTTCTGCTTCTCCTGTTTCTGCTTCTCCTGCTTCTCCTTCTGCTGCTCTTTCTGCTTCTCCTCCTGCTTTTCCTTCTCCTGCTCCTTCTTCTGCTTCTCTTTCTGCTTCTCCTTCTGTTTCTCCTTCTCCTTCTCCTTCTCGTTCTTCTGCTTTTCCTTCTGCTTCTCCTTCTGCTTCTGCATCTTCTGCTTCTTCTGCTATTGCCTCTGCTTCTTCTGTTTCTTCTGCTTCTCCTTCTGCTTTTGCTTCTCTTTCTGCTTCTGCTTCTCCTTCTGCTTGTCCAGTTTCTGCTTCTTCTGCTTCTCCTGCTTCTCCTTCTGCTTCAGGTTCTGCTTCTGCTTCTTCGGCTTCTTCTGCTTCTGCTTCTCCTGCTGCTGTTCTTCTGCTTCTCCTGCTTCTCTTTCTGCTTTTCCTTCTGTTTCTGCTTCTCCTTCTGCTTCTTCTCCTTCTTCTGTTTCTTCTGCTTCTGCTTCTCCTGCTTCTGCTTCTCCTGCTTCTCGTTCTGCTTCTCTTTCTGCTTCTCCTTCTCCTTCTCCTTCTTCTGCTTCTCCTTCTGCTTCTGCTTCTCCTTCTGCTTCTGCTTCAATTTCTCCTTCTGCTTCTCATTCTGCTTCTGCGTCTTCTGTTTCTCCTGCTTCTGCTTCTCGTGCTTCTCCTACTTCTCATGCTGCTTTTCCTGCTGCGTCTCTTTCTGCTTCTGCTTATCCTTTTGCTTCTCCTACTCCTAATCCTTCTCTCTCGCCTTCTCCGTCTTCTTCTTCTGCTTCTCCTGCTGCTTGTGCTTCTGCTTATTCTACTATTACTGTTTCTTCTGCTTCTGCTTCAGATTGTGCTTCTTCTGTTTCTCCTTCTGCTTCAGATTCTGCTTCTGCTTCTTCGGCTTCTCCTGTTTCTTCTGCTTCTGCTTCTCCTGCTTCTTCTGCTTCTCCTGCTTCTCTTTCTGCTTCTGCTTCTGCTTCTCCTTCTGCTTCTGCTTCTGCTCTTCTCCTTCTTCTGTTCTTTTGCTTCTGTTTCTTCTGCTTCTTTTTCTGTTTCTTCTGATTCTAATTCTGTTTCTCCTTCTTCTCCTCTTTCTGATTCTACTTCTGCTTCTTCTGCTTCTCCTGCTTCTCCTTCTTGTTCTCCTTCTGTTTCTGCTTCTCTTTCTGCTTCTGCTTCTCCTTCTGCTGCTCCTTCTCCTACTTCTGCTTCTCCCACTGCTTCTGCTTCTGCTTCTTTTGCTTATTCTTTTTCTTCTGCTTCTGCTTCTCCTGCTTCTGCTTCTTCTGCTTCTATTGCTTCTCCTTATGCTTCTGCTTATGCTTCTTCTTCTTCTTCTTCTTCTTCTTCTTCTTCTTCTTCTTCTTCTTCTTCTCTTTCTTCTGCTTCTGCTTTTCCTGCTTCTTCTGCTTCTACTGCTTCTCTTTCTGCTTCTCATTCTGCTTCTGCTTCTTCTTCTGCTTCTCCTATTGCTTCTGCTGCCCTTCCTTCTCCTTCTCCTTCTCTTACTTCTGCTTCTCCTTCTGCTTTTGCTTCTTCTGCTTCTCCTGCTTCTCCTTCTGCATCTTCTTCTGCTTCTGCTTCTCCTTCTGCTGCTTCTTCTGCTCCTGCTTCTCCTTCTTCTGCTTCTCCTTCTGCTTCTCCTTCTGCTTCTCCTTCTGCTGCTCCTTCTGCTTCTCGTTCTGCTTCTGATTCTCCTTCTGCTCTTCCTACTCCTAATCCTTCTCTTTCTCCTTCTCCTTCTTCTTCTTCTGCTTCTCGTTCTGCTTCTGCTACTGCTTCTTCTGCTTGTTCTGTTTCTTCTGCTTCAGGTCCTGCTTCTGCTTCTTCAGCTTCTTCTGTTTCTTGTGCTTCTGCTTCTCCTGCTACTGCTTCTTCTCCTTCTCTTTCTGCTTCTCCTTCTGCTTCTGCTTCTCCTTCTGCTCCTTCTCCTTCTTCTCTTTCTTCTTCTTCTTCTTCTTCTTCTTCTTCTTCTTCTTCTTCTTCTTCTTCTTCTTCTTCTTCTTCTTCTTCTTCTTCTTCTTCTTCTTCTTCTTCTTCTTCTACTTCTTCTGCTTCTGCTTCTCCTGCTTCTGCTTCTACTGCTTCAACTGCTTCTCCTTCTATTCCTCTGCTACTGCTTCCCCTTCACCTTCTTAAGCTTATAAAATGCTTCAACACCTAAAATCTTCAAACAAACCTTCATACTCCCACTCCGATTCCGCTTCCTTTCCGCTTCCCCAT
>NW_012300643.1:0-3492 GCF_000151885.1 Dipodomys ordii | reverse complement strand
GTGGGGACACAGCGGGGGACACAGCGGGACACAGCGGGTCACAGTGGTGGGACACAACGGGGGACACAGCGGGGGACAGCAGAAGACAGAGAGGGGACACAGCGGCAACACAGAGGGGACGCAGCTGGGGAAACAACGTGGGACAAAGTGGGACACCACGGGACACAGTGTTACACAGCCGGACACAGCGGGGACACTGCGGGACACAGCAAGATAAAGCGGGGGCCACAGCGGGACACAGCGGGACACAGCGGGGGAAAGCGGGGGACACAGCGGGACACAGTGGGCTACCCAGTGAGGACACAGCGGGACACAACAGGGGACACAGCGAGGACACAGCGGGGGACACAGCGGGACACAGTGGGGAGCACAGCGAGGACACAGCGGGACAAAACGGGACCCAGCGTCGATACAGCGGGGAGGCAGCGTTACACAGCGTGGTACACACTGTGGACACAACGGGACACAGTGGGGGCACAGCGGGACACAGTGGGACACAGCGGGGACAAAGCGTGAGACACAGCGAGGGACAGAGAGGGAAACAGCAGGGGACACAGCGAGGAAACAGTGGGACACAGCGGTGACACAGCGGGGAATCAGCGGGGGACACAGTGGGACACACCGGGGGACACTGCGGGACACAGCGGGGGACACGTCGGGACACAGTGTGGGACAGAGCGTGGGACACAGCGAGACACAGCGGGTACAAAGCTGGACACAGAGGGGTACACAGAGGGACACAGCAGGGACACAGCGGGGAAACAGCGTGACACAAAAGGACACAGCTGGACACAGCGGGGTACACAGCGGGCACACAGCGGGGACACAGCGGGACACAGCGGGGACACAGCGGGACACAGCGGGGACAGAGTCGGACACAGCGGGACACAGCGGGGGACACAGCGGGACACAGCGGGGGACCCAGCGGGACACAGCGGGGAACACAGCGAGGACACAGCGGGACACAGCGGGAAACACTGCGAGGTCACAGCGGGGGACAAAACGGGACAACACGGGACACAGTGTGACACAGTGGGACACAGCGGGGACACTGCAGGGGCACAGCGGGACAAAGCGGGTGACACAGTGAGACACAGCGGGGGACACAGCGGGGGACAGCAGGGGACAGAGAGGGGACACAGCGGGACACAGCAGGGGACACAGAGGGGTACACAGCGGGACACAGCCGGAAACACAGCGCGGACACAGCGGGACACACCGGGACACAGCGTCAATACAGCGGGGACAGAGAGGGTCACAGCAGGGACACAGCGGGACACAGCGGGACACAGCGGGGGACACAGCGGGACACAGCGGGGACACTGCGGGGACACAGCAGGACAAACGGGGGCTAAGGCGGGACACAGTGGCACACAGCGGGGGACACACCTGGGGACAGCGGAGACAGAGATGGGCCACAGCGGGACACAGCGGTGACATAGCTGGACACAGCGGGGTACACAGCGGGACACAGCGGGCACACCCGGGACACAGCGGGACACAGCGGGACACAGCGGGGACACAGTGGGACACAGTGGGACAAAGCGGGGGACACAGCAGGACACAGCTGGGGACACAGCGAGGACACAGCGGGATAAAGCGGGGGACACAGTGAGGACACAGCGGGACACAGCCGGGGAAAAAGCGGGACACAGCGGGGACACAGCAGTGGACACAGCAGGACACAGCGGGGGACACAGCCGGACACAGCGGGGGAAACAGTGGGGGACACAGTGGGACACGGTGGGACACAGCGGGGGACACATGGGGAACACAGCGGGACACAGCGGGGACACAGCAGGACTCAGCGGGGGACACAGCAGTATACAGCAGGACACAGCGGGGACACAGCAGGGACACAGCGGGGGACACAGCGGGACACAGCGGGACACAGCGGGGAAGACAGCGGAACACAGAGGGGGACACAGAGGGGTACACAGCGGGACACAGCTGGGAACACAGCGGGTCACAGCGGGACACAGCGGGGGACACAGCGAGGACGCAGCGGGACACAGTGGAACACAGCGGGGGACAAAGCGGGAGACAGCGGGGGACACCGCGAGCACACAGCGGGACACAACGGCTACATAGAGGGGACTCAGCGGGGAACACAGCGGGGGACAAAGAGGGACACCACGGGACACAGTGAGACACAGCGGGACACAGCGGGACACTGTGGGGACAAGTAGGACAAAGCGGGGGACACAGCGGGACACAGCGGAACAAATCGGGGGACAGAGCAGAGACAGAGTAGTGCCACAGCGGGACACCTCGCTGACACAGCTGGACACAGCGGGGTACACAGCGGGACACAGCGGGCACACAGCGGGGACACAGCTGGACACAGCGGGGACAGAGCGGGACACAGTCGGACACAGCGGGACACAGTGGGGGACACTGCGGGACACAGCGGGGGACCCAGCAAGGACACAGCGGGACACAGCGGGGGACACAGCGAGGACACAGCGGGGGACACAGCAGGTGACACAGCGGGACACAGCGGGGAACATAGCGAGGACACAGCGGGACACAGCGGGACACAGCGTCGATACAGAGGGGACTCAGCGGAGGACACAGCGGGGGAAACAGCGGGGAACAAAGTGGGACACCACGGGACACAGTGTGACACAGCAGGACACAGCGGGGACACTGCGGGGACACAGCAGGACAAAGCGGGGGACATAGCGGGACACAGTGGCACACAGTGGGGGACACAGCGGGGGACAGCGGAGACAGAGATGGGCCACAGCGGGACACAGCGGTGACATAGCTGGACACAGCGGGGTACACAGCGGGACACAGCGGACACACCGGGGACACAGCGGGACACAGCGGGACACAGTGGGGACACAGTGGGACACAGCGGGACAAAGCGGGGGACACAGCGGGACACAGCTGGGGACACAGCGAGGACACGGCGGGATACAGCGGGGGACACAGTGAGGACACATCGGGACACAGCCGGGGAAAAAGCGGGACACAGCGGGGACACAGCAGTGGACACAGCGGGACACAGCGGGGGACACAGCCGGACACAGCGGGGGAAACAGTGGGGAACACAGTGGGACACAGTGGGACACAGCGGGGGACACATGGGGAACACAGCGGGACACAGCGGGGACACAGCCGGACTCAGCGGGGGACACAGCAGTATACAGCAGGACACAGCGGGGACACATCAGGGACACAGCGGGGGACACAGCGGGACACAGCGGGACACAGCGGGGAACACAGCGGGACACAGAGGGGGACACAGAGTGATACACAGTGGTACACAGCTGGGAACACAGCGGGTCACAGCGGGACACAGCGGGAACACAGCTGGACACAGCGGGGTACACAGTGGGACACAGGGGGCACACAGTGGGGACACAGCGGGGGACACAGCGGGACACAGCGGGTCACAGTGGGGGACACAGCGGGGGACACAGCTGAGACAGCAGAGGACAGAGAGGGGACACAGCGGCGAACCAGATGGGACGCAGCTGGGGA
>NW_012300642.1:0-3492 GCF_000151885.1 Dipodomys ordii | reverse complement strand
CAACAAAGCGGGACACAGCGGGACATAGCGGGGGACACAGCGGGACCCAACGGGAGACCCAGCGAGGACACAGCGGGACACAGCGGGGGACACAGGGGGACACAGCGGGGGACACAGCGGGACACAGCGGGGAACACAGCGAGGACACAGCGGGGGACACAGAGGGACACAGCGTCGATACAGCGGGCACACAGCGTTACACAGCGTGGTACACAGTTGTGTACACAACGGGACACAGTGGGGGCACAGCCAGACACAGCGGGACACAGTGGGACACAGCGGGGAAAAAGCGTGAGACACAGCAGGGGACAGAGCTGGAGACAGCGGGGGACACAGCGAGGACACAGCAGGACACAGCGTTGACACAGCGGGGTCTCAGCGGGGGACACAGCGGGAGACAAAGAGGGACACCACGGAACACAGCGGGACACAGCAGGAAACAGCAGTGATACTGCGTGGACACAGTGGGACACAGCAGGGGACACAGCGGGACACAGGGGGGACAGAGCGGGACACAGTGGGGGACAGAGCGTGGGACACAGCGAGACACAGCGGGGACAAAGCTGGTCACAGCGGGGTACACAGAGGGAAACAGCGGGGACGCAGTGAGGAAACAGCGTGACACAGCAGGACACAGCGGGACACAGCGGGGGACACAGCAAGGACACAGCGGAACACAGCATGGGACACAGCAAGGACACAGTGGGACACAGCGGGGGACACAGCGGGACATAGCGGGGGACACAGCGGGGGACACAGCGGGACACAGCGGGGGCACAGGGAGGACACAGAGGGACACAGCGAGGGACATAGCGAGGACACATTGGGACACATTGGGACACAGCGGGACTCAGCGGGGGACACAGCAATACACAGCGGGACACAGCGGGGACACAGCAGAGACACAGCGGGGGACACAGCGGGACACAGCGGGGGACACAGGGATGACACAGCGGTACCCAGCGGGACCCAGCGTCGATACAGCAGGGACACGCGGAACACAGTGGGGTACACAGCTGGGGACACAGCGAGGACACAGCGGGACACAGCGGGACACAGCGGGGACACTGCGGGAACATAGCAGGACACAGCAGGGTACACAGCGGGACACAGCTGGGGACACAGCGGGGACACAGCGGGACACAGCGGAACACAGCGTGAGACAAAGCGGGAGACAGCAGGGGACATAGCGAGGACACAGGGGGACACAGCGGCGACACAGAGTTGACTCAGCGGTGGACACAACGTGGGACAAAGTGGGACACCACGGGACACAGTGTTACACAGCGGGACACAGCGGGGACACTGCGGGACACAGCAGGAAAAAGCGGGGGACACAGCGGGACACAGCAGGACACAGCGGGGGACACAGCGGGGGACAGCGGAGACAGAGAGTGGCCACAGCGAGACACAGCGGTGACACAGCTGGACACAGCGGGGTACACAGCGGGACAAAGCGGGCACACAGGGGGGACACAGCGGGACACAGCGGGACACAGTGGGGACACAGTGGGACACAGCGGGACAAAGTGGAGACACAGCGGGACACAGCAGGCACACAGCGGGGACACAGCAGGCACACAGTGGGGACACAGCGGACACAGCAGGACACAGCGGGGGACACAGCGGGACACAGTGGGGGACCCAGTGAGGACACAGTGGGACACAGCAGGGGACACAGCAAGGACACAGCGGGGGACAAAGTGGGACACAGCGGGGAACACAGCGAGGACACAGCGGGACAGAGTGGGGGACACAGCGAGGACACAGCGGGGACACAGCGGGACACAGTGGGGAGCACAGCGAGGACACAACGGCACCCAGCAGGACAAAGCGTCGATACAGCGGGGACACAGGGTTACACAGCGTGGTACCCAGCTGTGGACACAACGGGACAGAGTGGGGACACAGCGAGACACAGCAGGACACAGCGAGGACACAGCAGAACACATTGGTGACACAGCGGGGAAAACAGCAGGACAAAGCAGCGGACACAGCGGGGGACACAGCGTGACACAGGAAGACATAGCATGGACACAGCAGTAGACACATCGGGACATAGCGGGAGACACAGCTGGGGACACAACGGGACACAGCGGTGGACACAGCGAGGACACAGCAGGACCAAGCGGGGGACACAGCGAGGACACAGCAGGACACAGAGGGGACACAGCGAGGACACAGCGGGGGACACAGCGGGACACAGCGGGGAACACAGCGAGGACACAGCGGGACCCAGCGGGACACAGCGTCGATACAGCGGGCACACAGCGTTACACAGCGTGGTACTCAGCTGTGGACACAACGGGACACTGTGGGGGCACAGCCGGACACAGCGGGACACAGTGGGACACAGCGGGGACAAAGCGTGAGACACAGCGAGGGACAGAGCGGGAGACAGCGGGGAACACAGCGAGGACAGAGCGGTACACAGTGGGACACAGCGTCGATACAGCGGGGACACAGCATTACACAGCGTAGTACACATCTGTTTACACAACGGGACACAGTGGGGGCACAGCCGGACACAGCGGGAAACAGTGGGACACAGCGGGGACAAAGGGTGAGACACAGCAGGGGACAGAGAGGGAGACAGCAGGGGACACAGCGAGGAGACAGCGGGACACAGCGGTGACACAGCGGGGACTCAGCGGGAGACACAGCGGGACACAGCGTGGGACACAGCGGGACACAGCGGGCGACACAGCGAGGACCCAGCGGGACCCAGTGGGACACAGCGTAGATACAGCGGGCACACAGCGTTACACAGCGTGGTACACAGCTGTGGACACAACGAAATACAGTGGAGGCACAGCGGAACACAGCGGGACACAGTGGGACACAGCGAGGACAAAGCGTGAGACACAGCGGGGGACAGAGCGGGAGACAGCAGAGGACACAGCAAGGACACAGCGGGACACAGCGGGGACTCAGCGGGGGACACAGCGGGAGACAAAGAGGGACACCACGGAACACAGCGGGACACAGTGGGAAACAGCAGTGACCCTGCGGGGACACAGTGGGACACAGCTGGGGACACAACGGGACACAGAGGGGGACAGAGTGGGAAACAGAGGGGGACAGAGCGTGGGACACAGCGAGACACAGCAGGGACAAAGCTGGACACAGCGGGGTACACAGAGGGACACAGCGGGGATGCAGCGGGGAAACAGCGTGACACAGCAGGACACAGCGGGACACAGCGGGGGACACAGCAGTGCACAGCAGGACAAAGCGGGAAACAGCGGTGACACAGCAAAGACACAGCGGGGGACACAGTGGGACAGAGTGGGGTACACAGCTGGGGACACAGCGAGGACACAGCGGGACACAGCGGGACACATTGGGGACACTGCGGGAACATAGCCGGACGCAGCGGGGTACACAGCGGGACACAGCGGGACACAGCTGGGGACATAGCGGGGACACAGCGGGACACAGCGGAACACAGCGGGAGACAAAGCGGGAGACAGCGGGGCACACAGCGAGGAC
>NW_012300641.1:0-3492 GCF_000151885.1 Dipodomys ordii | reverse complement strand
GAAGCAGAAAGAGAAGCAAAAGCAGAAGGAGAAGCAGAAGAAACAGAAGAAGCAGAGGCAGTATCAGAAGAAGCAGAAGATTCAGAAGCAGAAGGAGAAGCAGAAGGAAAAGCAGAAGAACTAGAAGGAGAAGGAGAAACAGGAGTAGAAGCAGAAAGAGAAGCAGAAGAAGGAGCAGTAGAAGGAAAAGCGGCAGGAGAAACAGAAAGAGCAGCAGAAGGAGAAGCAGGAAATGCAGAAACAGGAGAAGAACAAGCAGAAGAAACAGGAGAAGGTCAAGAAGCAGAAGCAGAAGGAGAAGCAGAAAGAGAAGGAGGGGAAGCAGAAGAAGCTGAAGCAGGAGAAGCAGAAGCATAAGAATCCGAAGAAGCAGAAGCAGAACCTGAAGCAGAAGGGGAAGCAGGAGAAGCAGAAGAAGCAGAATCTTAAAAGCAGAATGAGAAGCAGAAGGAGAAGCAGAAGCAGAAAGAGAATCAAAAGCAGAAGGAGAAGCAGAAGAAACAGAAGAAGTAGAAGCAGTAGCAGTTGTAGCAGAAGCAATAGGAAAAGCAGAAGGAAAAGCAGAACAACAAGAAGGAGAAGGAGAAACAGAAGGAGAAGCAGAAGGAGAAGCAGAAAGAGAAGCAGGTAAAGCAGAAGAAGAAGAAGCAGAAGGAGAATCAGAAGGAGAAGCAGAAGAAGGAGAAGCAGAAGCAGAAGAAGATGCAGAAGGAGAAGCAGAAGAAGCAGAAGCAGAAGGAGAAGCAGGAAAAGCAGAAGAAGCAGAAGCAAAAGGTGAAGCAAAAGAAGGAGAAGGAGAAGCAGAGGCAGAAGAAGAAGCATAAGGACAAGCACAAGCAGAAGGAGATGCAGAAGGAGAAGCAGGAGAAGCAGAAGAAGCAGAAGCTGAAAGAGAAGCAGAAGTAGGAGAAGGAGAAGGAGGAGAAGCAGAAGCAGAAGGAGAAGCAGAAGCAGAATGAGAAGCAGAAAGAGAAGCAGGAGGAGGACAAGAAGCAGAAGCAGGAGAAGCCGAAAGAGAAGAAGCAGAAGAAGCAGAAACAGAAGCAGAAGTAGAAGCAGAAGCAGAAGGAGAAGCAGCAGAAGAAGTAGAACCAGAAATTCAGGCACGAGAAACAGAAGAAGCAGAAGCAGGAGAAGCAAAAAGAGAAGCAGAAGGAGAAGTAGAAAAAGCAGCAGAAGAAGCAGAAAAACAAGCAGGAGAAGCAGAAGCAGAAAGAGAAGTAGAAGCAGAAGAAGCAGAAGAAGAAGCAGTAGAAGCATAAGAAGCAGAAGCAGGAGAAGCAGAACCAGAAGAAAAAGAAGAAGCATAAGAAGCAGAAGCAGAGGGAGAAACAGAAGAAGGAGAAGGAGCAGCAGAAGGTGAAGCAGAAGGAGATGCAGAAGCAGAAAGAGAAGCAGAAATAGAAGGAGAAGAAGAAGGAGAAGTTGGAGAATCAGAAGAAGCAGAAGCAGAAAGAGAAGCAGAAGAAGGAGTAGGAGAAGCAGAAGGAGAAGGACAAGCAGGATAAGCAGAAAAAGCAGAAGCGGGAGAAGCAGAAGAAGAAGAAACACAAGAAGGAGAAGTAGCAGAAGGAGAAGCAGAAGCAGAAGGAGAAGCAGAAAGAGAAGCAGAAGAAGTAGTAGCAGGAGAAGCAGAAGCAGAAGAAACAGAAGAAGCCGAAGAATCAGAAGGAGAACCTGAAGTAGAAGGAGAAGCAGAAGCAGCAGAAGCTGGAAAAGCAGAAGCAGCAGAATCCGAACAAGCAGAAGAAGCAGAAGCAGAACGAGAAGCAGAAGAAGAAGGAGAAAGAGAAGGATTAGGAGTAGGAGGAGCAGAAGCAGAATAAGAAGCAGAAAGAGAAGCAGAAGAAGAAGCAGAAGGAGAAACAGAAGAAGCAGAAGCAGGAGAAGAAGAAGCAGAAGCAGAATGAGAAGCACAAGAAGGAGAAATTGAAGGAGAAGGAGAAGGAGACGGAGAAGCAGAAGGAGAAGTAGGAGAAGCAGAAGAAGAAGAAGCAGGAGAAGCAGAAACAGAAGAAACAGAAGGAGAAGAGCAGAAGCAGAAGGAGAAGCAGAAGGAGAAGCAGAAGAAGCAGAAGTTGAAGCAGAAGAAAAAGAAACAGAAAAAGCAGAAGAAGCAGAAGAAGAAGCAGCAGGAGAAGCAGAAGAAGAAGAAGGAGAAGGAGAAAGAGAAGGATTAGGAGTAGGAGAAACTGAAGGATAAGCAGAAGCAGAAAGAGAAGGAGAATGAGAAGGAGAAGCAGGAGAAGCACAAGAAGCAGAAGCAGGAGAAGCAGAAGCAGGAGAAGCAGAAGCAGAAGAAAAAGAATAAGCATAAGAAGCAGAATCAGAAGGAGAAGCAGAAGAAGGAGAAGCAGAAGCAGAAGAAGCAGCAGAAGCAGAAGCAGAAGAAGATGCAGAAGGAGAAGCAGGAGAAGCAGAAGGAGAAGGAGAAGGCGAAAGAGAAGGATTAGGAGTAGGAGAAGCAAAAGGATAAGCAGAAGCAGAAAGAGACGCAGAAGGAGAAGCAGCACGAGAAGTAGGAGAAGCAGGAGAAGCAGAAGAAGGAGAAGCAGAATAAACAGAAGACGCAGAAGCAAAATGAGAAGCAGAAGGAGAAATTGAAGCAGAAGCAGAAGCAGAAGGAGAAGCAGAAGGAGAAGCAGAAGAAGGAGAAGGAGAAGCAGAAAGAGAAGCAGAAAGAGAAGAACAACGAGAAGCAGGAGAAGCAGAAGCAGGAGAAACATAGTAAGGAGAAGAAGCAGAAGGAGAAGCAGAAACAGAAGGAAAAGCAGAAAGAGAAGCAGGAGAAGCAGAAGAAGCAGCAGCAGGAGAAGCAGAAGCAGAAGAAGCCAAAGAAGCAGAAGCAGAACCTGAAGCAGAAAGAGAAGCAGGAGAAGCAGAAGAAGCAGAATCTGGAGAAGCAGAAGGAGAAGCAGAAGCAGAAAGAGAAGCAAAAGCAGAAGGAGAAGCAGAAGGGGAAGCAGAAGCAGCAGAAGGAGAAGCAGAAGCAGAAGGAGAAGCAGAAGGAGAAACAGAAGCAGAAGAAGCAGCAGAAGGAGAAGCAGAAGCAGAAGAAGATGCAGAAGGAGAAGCAGGAGAAGCAGAAGAAGCAGAAGCAGAAGGAGAAGTATTAGTAGGAGAAGGAAGAGCCGCAGAAGAAATAGGAGAAGCAGAAGGAGAAGCAGAAGCAGAATTGGAGCAGAAAGAGAAGCAATAGAAGCAGAAGAAGCAGGAAAAGTAGAAGAAGAAGAAAGAGAAGAAGAAGAAGAAGAAGAAGAAGAAGAAGAAGAAGAAGATGAAGAAGAAGACGAAGAAGACGAAGACGACGATGATGATGAAGACAAGAAGATGATAAGATGATGATGATCAAGATGACATGATGATGAGGAGGAGGAGGAGGAGATGGAGGAGGAGGAGACGAGGAGGAGACGATAAGCTAATGAGAAGCATTATAAGCAGATGATGCAGATGCTGAGTATGCAGAGCAGAGTATAAGTATTATGCATAGGA
>NW_012300640.1:0-3493 GCF_000151885.1 Dipodomys ordii | reverse complement strand
CTGCTGTGTCCCGCTGTGTCGCCCGCTTTGTCCCGCTGTGCCCCTGCAGTGTCCCCGCTGTGTCACACTGTGTCACACTGTGTCCCGTGTTGTCCTGCTTTGGCCCCCGCTGTGACCTCGCTGTGTTTCTCTCTGTGTCCCGCTGTGTACCCTTCTGTGTCCTCCGCTGTGTCCCGCTGTGTACCCCGCTGTGTCCAGCTGTGTCCTCACTGTGTCCCCCGCTGTCTCCTGCTTTGTCCCACGCTGTGTCCCGCTGTGACCCGCTGTGTCCTCGCTGTGTCCCCCGCTGTGTCCCGCTGTGTCCCCGCTGTGTCCACTGCTGTGTCCCGCTGTGTACCCCGCTGTGTCCCGCTATGTTCCCGCAGTGTCCCCGCTGTGTCCCGCTGTGTCCCACTGTGTCCCGTGGTGTCCCAGTTTGTCCCCCGCTGTGTCCCCTGGTGAGTCCCCGCTGTGTCCCGCTGTGTCCTGCTGTGTACCCCGCTGTGTCCAGCTGTGTCACGGCTTTGTCCCGCTGTGGCCCATCTCTGTCTCCGCTGTGTCCCACTGTGTCCCCCACTTTGTCCCGCTGTGTCCCGCCGTGTCCCCCGCTTTGTCCTGCTGTGTCCCCGCAGGGTCCCGCTGTGTCCCACTGTGTCCCGTGGTGTCCCTCTTTGTCCCCTGATGTGTCCCCCGCTGAGTCCCCTCTGTGTGGCCGCTGTGTCCCTCTGTGTCCTCGCTGTGTCCCCCGCTGTCTCCCGCTTTGTCCCCCGCTGTGTCACGCTGTGTCCTTGCTGTGTCCCCCGCTGTGTCCCGCTGTGTCCCCGCTATGTCCCCAGCTGTGACCCGCTGTGACCCGCTGTGTACCCCGCTGTGTCCCGCTATGTTCCCGCAGTGTCCCGCTGTGTCCTGCTGTGTCCCACTGTGTCCTCGCTGTGTCCCCCGCTGTGTCCCGTTGTGTCCCCAGCTGTGTACCTCGCTGTGGCCCAATGTGTCCTCGCTGTGTCATGCTCTGTCCTGCTCTGTCCCCGCTGTGTCCCGCCGTGTCCCGCTGTGTCCCCACTGTGTGCCCGCTGTGTCCCTCTGTGTACCCCGCTGTGTCCAGCTGTGTCCCCGCTGTGTCCCGCTGTGTCCCCTCTCTGTCCCCTGCTGTGTCCCCCGCTGTGTCCCGCTGTGTCCCGCTGTGTCCCGCTGTGTCACACTGTGTCCCGTGTTGTCCCGCTTTGTGCCCCGCTGTGACCTCGTTGTGTTTCCCGCTGTGTACTGCTGTGTCCCCCGCTGAATCCCGCTGTGTCCCAATGTGTCCCAATGTGTCCTCGCTCTGTCCCCCGCTGTGTCCCGCTGTGTCCTCCCTGTGTCCCCCGCTGTGTCCCACAGTGTCCCCTGCTGTGTCCCGCTGAGTCCCGCTGTGTCCCCGCTATGTCCCGCTGTGTCCCCGCTGTGTGCCCGCTGTGTCCCGCTGTGTACTCCGCTTTGTCCAGCTGTGTCACCGCGGTGTCCCGCTGTGGCCCTTCTCTGTCTGTGGTGTGTCCCGCTTTGTCCCCCGCTTTGTTCTGCTGTGTCTCGCTGTGTCCCAGGCTCTGTCCCTCACTGTGTCCCGCAGTGTCCCCCGCTGTGTCCCGTTTTGTCCCCCGCCTTGTCCCCGCTGTGTCACCGCTGTGTCCCGCTGTTTCCTCGCTGTGTTCCCTGCTGTCTCCCTCTCTGTCCCCCGCTGTGTCTCACGCTTTGTCCCCGCTGTGTCCCACTGTGTCCCGCTGTGTCCGGCTGTGCCCCCACTGTGTCCCGTTGTGTCCACAGCTGTGTACCACGCTATGTAACGCTGTGTCCCCGCTGTATCGACGCTGTGTCACGCTGTGTCCCGCTGTGTCCTCGCTGTGTCCCACGCTGTGTTCTGCTGTGGCCTCTCCTTTTCCCCGCTGTGTCCCCCTCTGTGTCCCCCGCTGTGTCCCGCTGTGTTCCCCGCTGTGTCCCTGCTGTGTCCTGCTGTGTCCCGCTGTGTACTGCTGTGTCCCCCGCTGAGTCCCGCTGTGTCCCCGCTGTGTCCCAATGTGTCCTCGATCTGTCCCCCGCTGTGTACCGCTGTGTCCATCCTGTGTCCCCCGCTGTGTCCCGCTGTGTCCCGCTCTGTCCCCCGCTATGTCCTGCTGTGTCCCCCGCTGTTTCCCACTCTATCCTTGCTGTGTCCCCCACTGTGTGCCGCTGTGTCCTCGCTGTGTCCCCCGCTGTGTCCCGCTGTGTCCTTTTGTGTCACGCTGTTTTCCCGCTGTGTCCCTGCTGTGTCCCTCTGTGTACCCCGCTGTGTCCAGTTTTGTCTCCGCTGTGTCTCGCTGTGTCCCACGCTCTGTCCCACACTGTGTCCCGCCATGTCCCGCGCTGTGTCCCGCTGTGTCCCCCGCTGTGTCCCGCTGTGTCACCCCCTGAGTCCCCGCTGTGTCACCGCTGTGTCCCGCTGTTTCCTCGCTGTGTCCCCTGCTGTCACCCTCTCTGTCCCCTGCTGTGTCTCACGCTTTTTCCCCACTGTGTCCCACTGTGTCCCGCTGTGTCCGGCTGTGCCCCCACTGTGTCCCGTTGAGTCCACAGCTGTGTACCACACTGTGTAACGCTGTGTCCCCGCTGTATCGACGCTGTGTCCCGCTGTGTCCCACTGTGTCCTCGTTGTGTTCCCCGCTGTGTCCCGCTGTGTCCCCCGCTGTGTCCCCCGCTGTGTCCTCGCTGTGTCCCCTGCTGTGTCCTGCTGTGTCCTCACTGGGTCCCCCACTGTGTCCCGCTTTGTCCCCCGCTGTGTCCCGCTGTGTCCCACTGTGTCCCCGCTGTGTGCCTGCTGTGTCCCGCTGTGTCTCCTGCTTTGTCCCGCTGTGTCCCCGCTGTGTCCCTCTGTGTCCCGCTGTGTCCCCGCTGTGTGCCCGCTGTGTCCTGCTGTGTACCCCGCTGTGTCCAGCTGTGTCACCGCCTTGTCTCGCTGTGGCCACTCTCTGTCTCCGCTGTCCCCCGCTGTGTCCCCCGCTGTGTCCCGCTATGTCCCGCTGTGTCCCCCGCTTTTTCCTGCTGTGTCCCGCAGTGTCCCCGCTGTGTCCCGCTGTGTAACACTGTGTCCCGTGGTGTCCCACTTTGTCCCACGCTGTGTCCCCCGCTGAGTCCCCTCTGTGTCGCCTCTGTGTCTGTGTCCCCCTGTGTCCTCGCTGTGTGCCCCGCTGTCTCCTGCTTTGTCTCCCGCTGTGTTCCGCTGTGTCCCGCTGTGTCCCCGCTGTGTCCCCAGCTGTGTCCCGCTGTGTCCCGCTGTGTACCCCGCTGTGTCCTGCTATGTTCCCGCAGTGTCCCCGATGTGTCCCGCTGTGTCCCGCTGTGTCCTCGCTGTGTCCCCAGCTGTGTACCCCACTCTGTCCCGCTGTGTCCCCCGCTGTGTCTCTGCTGTGTCCCCGCTGTGTCCCGCTTTGTCCTGCTGTGTAGTGCTGTGTCCCCCGCTGTGTCCCGCTGTGTCCTGCTGTGTCACGCTGTTTCCTCGCTGCGTCCCCGCTGT
>NW_012300639.1:0-3493 GCF_000151885.1 Dipodomys ordii | reverse complement strand
GAAGGAGAAGCAGATTTTTTTAATGAGAAGCAGAAAGAGAAGCAGTAGAAGCAGAAGAAGCAGGAAAGGATGAAGCAGAAGAAAGAGAAGAAGAAGAAGAAGAAGAAGAAGAAGAAGAAGAAGAAGAAGAAGAAGAAGAAGAAGAAGAAGAAGAAGAAGAAGAAGAAGAACAAGAAGAAGAACAAGAAGAAGAAGAAGAAGAACAAGAAGAAGAAGAAGAAGAAGAAGAAGAACAAGAAGAAGAAGAAGAAGAAGAAGAAGAAGAAGAAGAAGAAGAAGAAGAAGAAGAGGAAGAAGAAGAAGAAGAAGAAGGAGAAGCAGTAGAAGCAGAAGAAGCAGAAGCTGGCGTAGCAGAAGCAGAAGAAAAAGAATAAGCAAAAGAAGCAGAAGCAGAAGCACTGGGAGAAGCAGAAGAAGGAGAAGGAGAAGGAGCAGCAGAAGGAGAAGCAGAAGCAGAAAGAGAAGCAGATACAGAAGGAGAACAAGAAGGAGAAGCAGGAGAATCAGAAGAAGTAGAAGTAGAAGCAGAAAGAAGAGAAGAAGGAGAAGCAGAAGTAGAATCAGAAGAAACAGAAGAAGAAGCATAAGAAACAGAATCAAAAGAAACAGAAGAAGGAGAAGAGCAGAAGCAGAGGGAGAAGCAGAAATAGAAGCAGGAGAAGCAGAAGAAGCAGGAGAAGCAGAAACAGAAGAAACAGGAGAAGCCGAAGAAGCAGAAGCAGAATCTGAAGCAGAAGGAGAAACAGAAGAAGCACAATCTGAAGCAGAAGCAGAAGAAACAGAAATAGTAGAATAAGCAGAAGCAAAAGCAGCAGGAGAAGGAGAAGAAGAAGACGGAGAAGGCGAGAGAGAAGGATTAGGAGTAGGAGAAGCAAAAGGATAAGCAGAAGCAGAAAGAGACGCAGAAGGAGAAGCAGCACGAGAAGTAGGAGAAGCAGGAGAAGCAGAAGCAGGAGAAGCAGAAGAAACAGAAGACGCAGAAGCAGAATGAGAAGCAGAAGGAGAAATTGAAGCAGAGGCAGAAGGAGAAGCAGAAGCAGAAGGAGAAGCAGAAGAAGGAGAAGGAGAAGCAGAAAGAAAAGCAGAAAGTAAAGCAGGACGAGAAGCAGAAGAAGCAGAATCAGGAGAAGCAGAAGCAGAAGAAACAGAAGAAGGAGAAGAAGCAGAAGCAGAAGGAGAAGCAGAAACAGAAGGAGAAGCAAAAAGAGAAGGAGGGGAAGCAGAAGAAGCAAAAGCAGGAGAAGCAGAAGCATAAGAATCCGAAGAATCAGAAGCAGAACCTGAAGCAGAAGGAGAAGCAGGAGAAGCAGAAGAAGCAGAATCTGGAGAAGCAGAAGGAGAAGCAGAAGCAGAAAGAGAAGCAAAAGCAGAAGGAGAAGCAGAAGAAACAGAAGCAGTAGCAGAAGAAGCTGAAGATGTAGAAGCAGAAAAAGAAGCACAAGAAATAGCAGAAGAACGAGAAGGAGAAGGAGAAACAGAAGGAGAAGCAGAAGGAGAAGCAGAAGGAAAAACAGAAGCAGAAGAAGCAGCACAAGGAGAAGCAGAAGCAGAAGAAGATGCATAAGGAGAAGCAGGAGATGCAGAAGAAGCAGAAGCAGGAGAAGCAGAAGCATAAGAATCCGAAGAAGCAGAAGCAGAACCTGAAGCAGAAGGAGAAGCAGAAGAAAGAGAAGAAGTAGAAGCAGTAGCAGTTGTAGCAGAAGCAGAATGAGAAGCAGAAGGAAAAGCAGAAGAACAAGAAAGAGAAGAAGAAACAGAAGGAGAAGCAGAAGGAGAAGCAGAAAGAGAAGCAGGTAAAGCAGAAGAAGAAGAAGCAGAAAGAGAATCAGAAGGAGAAGCAGAAGAAGGAGAAGGAGAAGCAGAAGAAGATGCAGAAGGAGAAGCAGAAGCAGAAGGAGAAGAAGGAAAAGCAGAAGAAGCAGAAGCAAAAGGAGAAGCAAAAGAAGGAGAAGCAGTGGCCGAAGAAGAAGCATAAGGACAAGCTCAAGCGGAAGGAGAAGCAGGAGAAACAGAAGAAGCAGAAGCTGAAGGAGAAGCAGAAATAGGAGAAGGAGAAGGAGGAGAAGCAGAAGCAGAAGTAGAAGCAGAAATGAGAAGCAGAAAGAGAAGCAGGAGTAGAAAGAGAAGCAGGAGAAGCACAAGAAGCAGAAGCAGGAGCAGAAACAGAAGCAGAAGGAGAAGCAGAAGCAGAAGGAGAAGCAGCAGAAGAAGTAGAACCAGAAATTCAGGCACGAGAAACAGAAGAAGCAGAAGCAGAAGGAGAAGCAAAAAGAGAAGCAGAAGGGGAAGTAGAAAAAACAGCAGAAGAAGCAGAAAAACAAGCAGTTGAAGCAGAAGCAGGAAGAGAAGTAGAAGCAGAAGAAAAAGAAGAAGAAGAAGAAGAAGAAGAAGAAGAAGAAGAAGAAGAAGAAGAAGAAGAAGAAGAAGAAGAAGAAGAAGAAGCATAAGAAGCAGAAGCAGGAGAAGCAGAACCAGAAGAAAAAGAAGAAGCATAAGAAGCAGAAGCAGAGGGAGAAACAGAAGAAGGAGAAGGAGCAGCAGAAGGTGAAGCAGAAGGAGATGCAGAAGCAGAAAGAGAAGCAGAAATAGAAGGAGAAGAAGAAGGAGAAGTTGGAGAATCAGAAGAAGCAGAAGCAGAAAGAGAAGCAGAAGAAGGAGAAGGAGAAGCAGAAGGAGAAGGACAAACAGGAGAAGCAGAAGAAGCAGAAGCGGGAGAAGCAGAAGAAGAAGAAGAAGAAATAGAAGAAGGAGAAAGAGCAGAAGGAGAAGCAGAAGGAGAAGCAGAAAGAGAAGCAGAAGAAGCAGTAGCAGGAGAAGCAGAAGCAGAAGAAACAGAAGAAGCCCAAGAAGCAGAAGGAGAACCTGAAGCAGAAGGGGAAGCAGAAGCAGCAGAAGCTGGAAAAGCAGAAGCAGAAGAAATAGAACAAGCAGAAGAAGCAGTAGCAGAAGCAGAACGAGAAGCAGAAGAAGAAGAAGGAGAAAGAGAAGGAATAGGAGTAGGAGGAACAGAAACATAATTAGAAACAGAAAGAGAAGCAGAAGGAGAAACAGAAGAAGCAGAAACAGGAGAAGCAGAAGCAGAATAAGAAGCACAAGAAGTAGAAATTGAAGGAGAAGGAGAAGGAGACGGAGAAGCAGAAAGAGAAGTAGGAGAAGCAGAAGAAGAAGAAGCAGGAGAAGCAGAAGCAGAAGAAAGAGAAGAAGGAGAAGAGCAGAAGCAGAAGCAGAAGGAGAAGCAGAAGCAGAAGGAGAAGCAGAAGAAGAAGAAGCTGAAGAAGAAGAAGAAGAAACAGAAAAAGCAGAAGCAGAAGAGGAAGCAGCAGGAGAAGCAGAAGAAGAAGAAGGAGAAGGAGAACGAGAAGTATTAGGAGTAGGAGAAACAGAAGGATAAGCAGAAGCAGAAAGAGAATGAGAATGAGAAGAGAAGCAGAGAAGCATAAGTAGGAGAAGCAGAGCAGAATGAAAAGCAGAAGAAGGAGAATTTGAAACAGAA
>NW_012300638.1:0-3493 GCF_000151885.1 Dipodomys ordii | reverse complement strand
TCAGGGCTGTCAACGGGGACACAGCGGGACACAGCGGGGAACAGAGCGAGGACACAGCGGGACACAGCGGGGATACAATGGGACACAACGGGACACAGCAGGGTACACAGCGGGACACCGCGGGGACACAGTGGTGGACACAGAGGGACAGAGAGGGGGTCACAGCTGGACACAGTGGGGGACACAGCGGGACACAGCAGGGGACACAGTGGGGGACAGCGGGGACACAACGGGACACAGCGGGACACAGCGGGGGACACAACGGGGACACAGCGGGGACACAGCGGGACACAGGGGAACACAGCGCGACACAGCGGGACACAGCAGGGACACAGAAGGACACAGCGGGGACACAGCAGGTACATAGTGGGACACAGCGGGGGACACAGCGGGACACAGCGGGACACAGCGAGGACACAGTGGGACACAGCGGGACATAGCGGGGACACAGCGGGAACACAGCGGGGGACAGCAGGGACACACTGGGGGACAACGGGGACACAGCGGGGGACACAGCGGGGGACCCAGTGGGACACAGCAGGGGACAAGCGAGGACACAGCAGGACACAGCTTGACACAGTAGGGACAGAGCGGGGACAGAGCGGGGGACACAGCGGGACAGAGCGGGGACACAGAGGGGGACACAGCGGGACTCAGCGGGACACAGCGGGGGACACAGCGGGACACAGCGGGGGGCACAGCGGTACACAGCAGTGGACACAGAAGGGACACAGCGGGACACATCGGGACACAGCTGGACACAGCGGTGACACAGCAGAGAACACAGAGGGACACAGCGAGACACAGCGGGGGACAGCGGAGACAGAGCAGTGACACAGCAGGACACAGCTGGGACAAAGCAGGACACAGCGGGGAAACAGCAGGTGACAAAGCGGGGGACACAGCGGTGGACAGCGGGGACACACCTGAGCCAATGGGGACACAGCGGGGACACAGAGGGGGACACAACGGGACACAGCAGGGAAACAGCGGGGGACACAGCGGGGTACACTGCGGGACACAGCGGGGGACACAGGGGGGACACAGCGGAGGAAACAGCGGGGGACACAGCGGGACACAGCGGAACACAGCGGGGGACACAGCGGGGACAAAGCGGCGGACACAGCGGGGACAAAGCGGCGGACACTGCGATACACAGCGGGACATAGCGGTGGATACAGCGGGACACAGCGGGGTCACAGCGGGGGACACAGCAGGACACAGCAGGGACACAGCGGGACACAGTGGGGGACAAAGTGGGATGCAGCGGGGGACATAGCGGGGGACACAGCGGGGACACAGCGGGACACCGCGGGGACACAGCGGGTACACAGCGGGGGAAAGAGCTGGACACAGCGGGACACAGTGCGGACACAGAGGGCCACAACGGGAGACACAGCGGGACACAGCAGGGACACAGCGGGACACAGCGGGGACAAAGAGGGGGACACAGCAGGACGCAGTGGGGGACAAGGGAGGATACAGCAGGACACATCGGGGCACACAGCGGGTGACACAGCGGGACACAGCGGGGGACAAGCGAGGACACAGTGGGACACAGCGGGACCAAGCAGGGACACAGCGGGGACACAGCGGGACACAGCGGTAAACAGAGGAGACAGAGCTGGACACAACGGGGTACACAGCGGGACACTGTGGGGACAAAGCGAGGACACAGCGGGACACAGTGGGACAAAGCGGGACACAGCAGGACACAACGGGACACAGCGGGGACACAGCGGGACACAGTGGGTCACAGCGGGGGACACAGCGGGACACAGCGGGGACACAGCTGGACACAGCGGGATACACAGCAAGAACACAGCCGGCCCAGCGGGTCACAGCGGGGACACAGCTGGACACAGCGGGGTACACAGCGGGACACAGCGGGGACACAGCGAGGACACAACGGGACACAGCGGGACACAGCAGGACACAGTGGGACAGAGCGGGGGACACAGCGGGAAACAGTGCGGGACATAGTGGAGGAAACAGCAGAACACAGTGGGGAACACAGCGTGACACAGCGGGACACAGCGGGGAACAGAGCGAGAACACAGCGGGACACAGCGGGGATACAATGGGACACAACGGGACACAGCGGGGTACACAGCGGGACACAGCGGGGGCACAGCGGTGGACACAGAGGGACACAGAGGGGACACAGATGGACACAGTGGGGGACACAGAGGGACACAGCAGGGGACACAGCAGGACACAGCGGGGGACACAGTGGGGGACAGCGGGGACACAGCGGGACACAGCGGGGGACACAACGGGGACACAGCGGGGACACAGCGGGACACAGCGGGACACAGCGGGAACACAGTGGGACACAGCGGGACACAGCAGGGACACAGCAGGACACAGAAGGGACACAGCAGGTACATAGTGGGACACAGCGGGACACAGCGGGACACAGCGGGACACAGCGAGGACACAGCGGGACACAGCGGGACATAGCGGGGACACAGCGGGGACACAGCGGGGGACAGCAGGGACACACTGGGGGACAACGGGGACACAGCAGGGGACACAGCGGGGGACACAGTGGGACACAGCAGGGGACAAGCGAGGATACAGCAGGACACACTGGGGGACAACGGGGACACAGCAGGGGACACAGCGGGGAACACAGTGGGACACAGCAGGGGACAAGCGAGGACACAGCAGGACACAGCTTGACACAGTGGGGACACAGCGGGACACAGCGGGGACACAGCTGGACACAGCGGGGTACATAGCAGGTCAAGCGGGGACATAGTGAGGACACAACGGGTCACAGCGGGACACAGCGAGACACAGCGGGACACAGCGGGACACAGCGGGGGACACAGCGGGAAACAGTGCAGGACATAGTGGAGGAAACAGCGGGACACAGCGGGGAACACAGCGTGACACAGCGGGACACAGGGGCTGTCAACGGGGACACAGCGGGGAACAGAGCAAGGACACAGCGGGACACAGAGAGGACAGAGCGAGACACAGTTTGACACAGCGGAGACACAGCGAGGACACAGCGATGACACAGCGGGACACAGCGAGGACACAGCTGGACACAGCGGGACACAGCGGGGGACACAGTGGGACACAGCAGGACACAGCGGGGGACACAGCGGGACACAGCGGGGGACACAGTGGGACACAGCGGGGGACATAGCGGTGGACACAGCGGGACACAGTGGTGGACACATTGGGGGATACAGCGGGGACACAGCGGGACACAGATGGGGACACAGCGGGGACACAGCGGGACAGAGAGGGGGACACAGCGGGAAACAGTGGGGGACACAGCGGGACACAGCGGGCACAAAGCGAGACACAGCGGGGTACACAGAAGGACACAGAGCGGGACACAGCGGAGGACACAGCGGGACACAGCAGGACACAGTGGGGACACAGCTGGACAGAGCGTGGTACACAGGGGGACACAGCGGGGACACAGCGAGAACACAGCGGGACACAGCGAGGACACAGCTGGACACAGCGGGGT
>NW_012300637.1:0-3493 GCF_000151885.1 Dipodomys ordii | reverse complement strand
CAGCGTGACACAGCGGGGACACTGCGGGAGAACAGCGGGACACAGCTGGGTACACAGCGGGACACAGCGGGACACAGTGGGGGACACAGCGGGACACAGCGGGACACAGTGTGGGGCAAAGCAGGAGACAGCCGGGGGACACAGCCAAGACACAGCTGGACACAGCGGGGTACACAGCGGGACACAGCGGGGGACACAGAGGGGTACACAGCGGGACACAGCCGGAAACACAGCGAGGACACAGGTGGGGGACAAAGCGGGTCACCACGGGACACAGTGTTACACAGCGGGACACAAAGGGAACACTGCAGGTACACAGCGGGACAAAGCGGGGGACAGAGCAGGACACAGAGGGACACAGCGGGAGACACAGCGGGGCACAGCAGGGGACAGAGAGTGGACACAGCGGGACACAGCGGGGACACAGCCTGACACAGCGGGGTACACAGCGGAAGTTAGCGGGGGACACAGCAGTACACAGAGGGACACAGCGGGACATACCGGGGTCACAGCAGAGACACAGCGGGGGACACAGAGGGGTACACAGCGGGACACAGCGGGAAACACAGCGAGGACACAGGGGGGACAAAGCGGGACACCACGGGACATAGTGTTACACAGCGGGACACAGCGGGGACACAGCAGTGGACCCAGCGGGACAAACAGGGGACACAGCAGGACACAGCGGGTGACACAGCGGGACACAGAGGGGGACACATGAGGGGAAACAGGGGGAAAGAGCGGGACACAGCGGGGACACAGCGGGACTCAGCGGGGAACACAGAAGTATACAGCAGGACACAGCAGGGACCCAGCGCGACCCAGCGGGACACAGCGTCGATACAGCGGGGACACAGCGGGACACAGCGGGGTACACAGCTGGGGACACAACGGGGCACATCGAGGGACACAGCAAGGACACAGTGGAACACAGCGTGGGACACAGCGAGGACACAGGGGGACACAGCGGGACACAGCGGGACACAGCAGGAACACAGCAGTAGACACAGCGGGACATAGCAGGGGACACAGCGGGACACAGCGGGGACAAGGGGGAGACAGAGCGGGACACAGCGAAGACACAGCGTGGGACATAGCGGGACACAGCGGGAGACACAGCAGGGTACACAGCGGGGGACACAGTGTGACACAGCGTGACACAGCGGGACACAGCGGGGACACAGCAGTAGACACAGGGGGACCCAGTGGGGGACAAAGCGGGACACAGCGGGGACTCACCGGGGGACACAGCGGAGGAAAAACTGGGACACCACGGGGCACAGTGGGACACAGCGGTGACACTGCGGGAACATAGCGGGACACAGCGGGACACAGAGGGGGACACAGGAGTACACAGTGGGACACAGCGGGACACAGCAGGGGACACAGCGAGGACACAGCGGAACACAGCGTGGGACAGAGCGAGGACACAGCGGGACACAGAGTAACACAGTGGGGACACAGCTGGGGATACAGCGGGACACAACGGGACACAGTGGAGGATACAGCCGGAAAAAGCGGGGGACAGAGCGGGGGACACAGCGGGACACAGCGGGGGAAAAAGCGGGACACAGCGGGGAAACAGCAGTGGACACAGCGGAACACAGTGGGACACAGCGGGTGACACAGAGGGGACACAGCGGGAAACAGCTGGGACACAGCTGGACTCAGCGGGGGACACAGAGGTATACAGCGGGATACGGCGGGGACACAGCAGGGACACAGTGGGGGACACAGCGGGACACAGCAGGACACAGCGGGAGACACAGCGGGACAGAGAGGGGGACACAGAGGGGTACACAGCGGGACACAGTGGGGAATACAGCGAGCAAACATCGAGACCCAGCGTGACACAGCGTCGATTCAGCGGGGACACAGCGGGACACAGCGGGGTAAAAAGCTGGGGACACAACGGGACACATCGGGGGACACAGCGAGGACCCAGCGGAACACAGTGTGGGACACCGCGAGGACACAGCGGGACACAGCGGGGACACACCGGGACACTGAGGGTCACAGCAGGGACACAGCAGGACACAGCGGGACACAGCAGGACACAGCGTGGGACACAGCGGGACACAGCGGGGGACGCAGCGAGGACCCAGCGGAACACAGCGAGGACACAGCGGGACACAGCGGGGACACACCGGGACACTGAGCGTCACAGCAGGGACACAGCGGGACACAGCAGGACACAGCAGGACTCAGCATGGGACACAGCGGGACACAGCGGGGCACACAACGAGGACACAGCGGGACACAGTGGGGGACACAGCGAGGACACAGCGGGACACAGCGGGGTAAAAAGTGGGACACAGCGTGGACACAGCAGTGGACACATCGGGACCTAGCAGGGGACACAGAGGGACACAGCGGGGTACCCAGCGGGGGACACAGCGGGACACAGAGGGGGACACATCAGGGGACACAGGGGGGAAACAGCGGGACACAGCGGGGACACAGCGGGACTCAGCAGGGGACACAGCAAGGACACAGTGGGACACAGCGGGGGACACAGAAAGAACACAGCGGGACACAGCGGGGTAAATAGCGGGACACAGCGGGGACACAGCGGGACTCAGCGGGGGACACAGAAGTATACAGCAGGACACAGCGGGGACACAGCGGGACACAGCGGGACACAGCGTCATACAGCGGGGACACAGCAGGACACAGCGGGACACAGCGGGGAACACAGCGAGGACACGGCGGGAACCAGCGGGACACAGTGTCGATACAGCGGAGACATAGTGGGACAGAGCGGGGACACAGCGGGACTCAGTGGGGACACAGCAGTACACAGAGGGACACAGCGGAGGACACAGCGGGACACAGAGGGGGACACAGAGGGGTACACAGCGGGACACAGCGAGGACACAGCGGGACACAGCGGGACACAGCGTCGATACAGCGGGGACACAGGGGGAAACAGCGGGGTACACAGCTGGGGACACAACGGGACACGTCGGGGGACACAGCGAGGACCCAGCGGAACACAGCGTGGGATACAGCGAGGACACAGCGGGACACAGCGGGACACACCGGGACACAGGGAGGACACAGCAATACACACAGCAGGACCCACTGGGGGACACAGCGGGGGACACAGCGAGGACACAGCGGGACACAGCGGGACACAGCGAGGACACAGCGGGAACATAGTGGGACACAGCGGGGTACACAGCGGGGACACTGCGGGAACATAGCGGGACACAGCGGGGTGCACAGCGGGACACAGCGGGACACAGCCGGGGACACAGCGGGGACACAGCGGGACACAGCGGGGGACAGAGGGAGGACATAGCGCGTCATAGCGGGACACAGCGGGGGACAAAGCAGGAGACAGCGGGGGACACAGCAAGGACACAGCTGGACATCGCGAGGTACACAGCGGAACACAGAGCTGGACACAGAGGGGAAAACAGCGGGACACAGCGGGGAACACAGCGAGGACACAGCGGGGACACAGCTGGACCACAGAGGGGTACACAGC
>NW_012300636.1:0-3493 GCF_000151885.1 Dipodomys ordii | reverse complement strand
GCGGGGAACAGCGGGGGACACAGCGGGACACAGCGGGGAACACAGCGAGGACACAGCGGGACACAGCGGGACACAGCGTCGATACAGCGAGGACACAGTGGGACACAGCGGGGTACACAGCTGGGGACACAACGGGACACAGCGGGGGACACATTGAGGACACAGCAGGACACAGCGGGGGACACAGCAGTACACAGCGGGACAAAGCAGTGACACAGCTAGACACAGCGGGGTACACAGCGGGACACACTGGGCACACAGCGGGGACACAGCCGAGAAAGAGCGGGACACAGCGCGAAACAGCCGGTCACAGCGGGGTACACAGCTGGACACACGGGGAACACAGTGTGGACACAGCGGGACACAGCAGGGGACACAGGGGGGACACAGCGGGACACAGCAGGACACAGAGGGGGACACAGTGGGACAGAGCAGAGGACACAGCAGGAAACACAGCGGGACACAGCGGGACACAGCGTGGGAAACAGGGGGGACACAGCGGGACACAGCAGGGGACACAGCGCGGACACATTGGGACACAGCGGGGACACAGCGGGACTCAGATGGGGACACAGCAGTACACAGCGGGACATAGCAGGACACAGCGGGGGACACAGAGGGGTAAACAGCGGGACACAGCGGGGAACACTGCGAGGACACAGCGGGACCAAGCGGGACACAGCGTCGATACAGCGGGGACACATCGGGACACAGCGGGGTACACAGCTGGAGACCCAGCGGGACACAGAGGGACACAGCAGGACCCAGAGGGGAAACAGCGGGGACACAGTGGGACACAGCAAAGACACAGCGGGACACAGCGCGACACTGCGGGGCACAGCGGGGGACACAGCGGGACACAGCGGGGGACACTGGGAGGACACAGCGGAACACAGCATGGGACAAAGTGAGGACACAGCGGGACCCAGCGAGACATAGCAGGACACAGCGTGAAACAGCGGTGAACCTGCAGGGACAAAGCGGGACACAGCGGGGGACACAGCGGGACCCAGCAGGACCCAGCGGGGGACACAGCAGGGACAAAGCGTGACACAGTGGGGGACACAGCGAGGACACAGCGGGACACAGCGGTGACACAGCGGGACTCAGCTGGGGACAATGCGGGACACATCGGGACACAGCGGGGACACAGCAAGGACACAGCGGGGGACACAGCAAGACACAGCCGGACACAGACGGGGACACAGAGGGACACAGCGAGAGACACAGCGGGGGACACAGCGGGACACAGCGGAGAACAAAGAGAGGACCCAGCGGGACCCAGCGTCGATAGAGCGGGGACACAGAGGACACAGCGGTGACACAGGGGGACTCAGCAGGGATACTGCGGGACACAGCGGGGGGACACAGCGGGACACAGTGGGGAACACAGAGAGGACACAGCAGGACCCAGCGGGACAAAGTGTCGATACAGCGGGAGCACAGCGGGACACAGCGGGGTACACAGCTGACGACACAACGGGACACAGTGGGGGAAACAGCGGGACACAGCGGGGCACAGCGGGGACAAAACGGGAGACTCAGTGGGGAACAGAGCAGGACACAGCGGGGGACACAGAGAGGACACAGTGGGGACACAGCGAGACTCAGCCGGGGACACAGCGGGGGAAAAAGCGGGACACCACGGGACACAGTGGGACACAGCGGGACACAGCGGGGTCACTGCGGGGACACAGCGGGACACAGTGGGGGACAAAGCGGGACACAGCGGGACACAGCGGGACACAGCCGGACACGGCGGGGGACACAGCGGGACACAGAGGGGGACACAGCGAGGACACAGTGGGACACAGCAGGACACAGCGGGGACACAGGGAGGACCCAGCAGAACACAGCGTGGGAAACAGCGAGGACACCGCGGGACACAGCGAGACACAGCGGGACACAGTGGGGACACAGCAGTAGACACAGCGAGACACAGCGGGGGACACAGCCGGACACAGCGGGGAACACAGCGAGGAAACAGCGGGGACACTGCGGGAACATAGTGGGACACAGCGGGGCACAGAGCGGGACACAGCGGGACACAGCTTGACACAGCTTGGGACACAGCGGGAACACAGCAGGACACAGCGGGGGACAAAGCGAGTACACAGCGGGACACAGCGGGACACAGCGTGGGACAAAGCGGGAGACAGCAGGGGACACAGCGAGGACACAGCGGGACACAGCGTCGACACATAGAGGACTCAGCGGGGGACACAGTGGGGGACAGAGCGGGACACAGCAGGACACTCGGGGCACAGCGGGGGACACACCGGGACACAGCGGGGACCTAGGGGGACCCAGCGGGACACTGCGGGGCACAGCGGGGGATACAGCGGGACACAGCGGGGGACACAGGGAGGACACAGCTTAACACAGCATGGGACAAAGCGAGGACACAGCGGGACACAGCGAGACACAGCGGGACACAGCGGGGACCCAGCAGTGGACACAGCGGGACACAGCGGGGCACACAGCGGAACACAGCGGGGGACACATGGAGGACTCAGCGGGACAAAGCGGGGACACAGCGGCGACTCACCGGGGGACACAGCGCGGGACAAAGCGGGACACCACAGAACACAGTGGGAAACAGCGGGACACAGCGGGGAAACCGCGGGGACACAGGGGGACAAAGCGTGGGACACATTGGGACACAGCGGGGGAGACAGCGGGACACAGTGGGACACAGCGGGGGACACAGGGGGGACACAGCGGGACCAAGCGGGACACAGCGTCGATATAGCCGAGACACAGCGGGACACAGCGGGGGACACAGCGAGGACACAGCAGAACACAGCGTGGGAACAGCGAGGACACATTGGGACACAGCGGGGATACAGCGGGACTCAGCGGGGGACACAACAGTACACAGCGGGACACAGCGGGACTCAGCGTGAGACACAGCGGTGGACAGATCGGGAGACAGAGGCGAACACAGCGAGGACACAGCGGGACACAGCGGGGACACAGACGTGGCTCAGGGAGGCCACAGCGGGGGACAAAGCGGGACACCATGGAACACAGCGGGACACAGCGTGAAACAGCGGTGAACCTGCGGGGACACAGCGGGACACAGCAGGGGACAGAGCGAGACACAGCGGGGACACAGCGGGGACACTGCGGGACCCAGCAGGACACACCGGGACACAGCAGGACACAGCGGGGGACACAGCGGGACACAGCGGAGGACACAGCGGGGACACAGAGGGGACTCAGCAGGGGACATAGTGGGGGACAAATCAGGACACCACAGGACACAGTGGGACACAGCGGGACACAGCGGGGACACTGCGGGGGACACAGCGGGGGACACAGCGGGGGACACAGCCGGACACAGCGGGACACACCAGGACCCAGCGGGGAAACAGCGGGGACACAGTGGGACACAGCGAGGACATAGCGGGACACAGCGGGACACTGCGGGGCACAGCGGGGGACACAGCGGGACACAGCGGGTGACACAGGGAGGACACAGCGGAACAGA
>NW_012300635.1:0-3493 GCF_000151885.1 Dipodomys ordii | reverse complement strand
AGCAGAAGGAGAAGCAGAAGGAGAAACAGAAGAAGCAGAAGCAGGAGAAGCAGAAGCAGAATGAGAAGCACAAGAAGGAGAAATTGAAGGAGAAGGAGAATGAGAGGGAGAAGCAGAAGGAGAAGTAGGAGCAGCAGAAGAAGAAGAATCAGGACAAGCAGAAGGAGAATAAACAGAAGAAGGAGAAGAGCAGAAGCAGAAGCAGAAGGAGAAGCAGAAGAAGCAGAAGGTGAAGCAGAAGAAGAAGAAACAAAAAAAGAGGAAGAAGCAGAAGAAGAAGCAGCAAGAGAAGCAGAAGAAAAAGAAGGAGAAAGAGAAGGATTAGGAGTAGGAGAAACAGAAGGATAAGCAGAAGCAGAAAGAGAAGGAGAAGGAGAAGCAGGAAAAGCAGAAGAAGCAGAAGCAGGAGAAGCAGAAGCAGAATGAAAAGCAGAAGAAGGAGAGATTGAAACAGAAGAATATGCAGAAGGAGAAGCAGAAGCAGTAGTAGAAGCAGAAGAAGGAGAAGCAGAAGGAGAAGCATAAAGAGAAACAGAAGAGAAGCAGGAGAAGCAGAAGCAGGAGAAGCAGAAGAAATAGAAGAAGGAGAGAAGCAGAAGCAGAAAGAGAAGCAGAAACAGAAGGAGAAGCAGAAATAGAAGCAGAAGAAGCCGAAGAAGCAAAAGGAGAACCTGAAACAGAAGGAGAAGCTGGAGAAGCAGAAGAAGAAGAATCTGCAGAAGAAGAAGGAGAACCAGAAGGAGAAGCAGAAGCAGAAAGAGAAGCAAAAGCAGAAGGAGAAGCAGAAGAAACAGAAGAAGCAGAAGCAGAAGCAGAAGAAGCTGAAGATGCAGAAGCAGAAAGAGAAGTAGAAGGAATAGCAGAAGAACAAGAAGGAGAAACAGAAGGAGAAGCAGAAGGACAAGCAGAAGGACAAGCAGGAAAAGAAGAAGAAGCAGAAGCAGACGGAGAAGCAGAAGAAGGAGAAGGAGAAGCAGAAGCAGAAGAAGAAGCAGAAGGAAAAGCACAAGCAGAAGGAGATGCAGAAGGAGAAGCAGGAGAAGCAGAAGAAACAGAAGCAGAAGGAGAAGAAGAAGGAGAAGAAGCAGAATCAGAAGAAGCAGAAGCAGAAATAGAAAGAGAAGCCGACGAAGAGAAGCAGAACGAGAAGCAGGAGAAGCAGAAGAAGCAGAAGCGGGAGAAGCAGAAAAAGAAGAAACAGAAGAAGGAGAAGGAGCAGAAGGAGAAGCAGAAAGAGAAGCAGGAAAAGCAGAAGAAGCAGAAGCAGGAGAAGAAGAAGCAGAAAACAGGAGAAGGACAAGAAGCAGAAGCAGAAGGAGGAGCAGAAACAGAAGGAGAAGCAGAAAGAGAAAGAGGGGAAGCAGAAGAAGCAGAAGCAGGAGAAGCAGAAGCATAAGAATCCGAAGAAGCAGAAGCAGAACCTGAAGCAGAAGGAGAAGCAGGAGAAGGAGTAGAAGCAGAATCTGGAGAAGCAGAATGAGAAGCTGAAGTAGAAGCAGAAGCAGAAGCAGAAAGAGAATCAAAAGCAGAAGGAGAAGCAGAAGAAACAGAAGAAGCAGAAGCAGTAGCAGTTGCAGCAGAACAGAAGGAGAAGCAGAAGGAAAAGCTGAAGAACGAGAAGGAGAAGGAGAAACAGAAGGAGAAGCAGAAGGAGAATCAGGAGAAGCAGAAGAAGCAGAAGGAGAAGCAGAAGGAGAAAGAGAAGCAGAAGAAGCAGCAGAAGGAGAAGCAGAAGTAGAATCAGAAGAAACAGAAGAAGAAGCAGAAGAAACAGAAGCAAAAGAAACAGAAGAAGGAGAAGAGCTGAAGCAGAAGCAGAAAGAGAAGCAGAAAGAGAAGCAGGAGAAGTAGAAGAAGCAGAAGCAGAATCTGAAGCAGGAGAAACAGAAGAAGCACAATCTGAAGAAGAAGCAGAAGAAACAGAAATAGTACAATAAGCAGAAGCAGAAGCAGCAGGAAAAGCGGAAGAAAAAGAAAGAGAAGGCGAAAGAGAAGGATTAGGAGTAGGAGAAGCAAAAGGATAAGCAGAAGCAGAAAGAGACGCAGAAGAAGAAGCAGCACGAGAAGTAGGAGAAGCAGGAGAAGCAGAAGAAGCAGAATCTGGAGAAGAAGAAGGAGAACCAGAAGGAGAAGCAGAAGCAGAAAGAGAAGCAAAAGCAGAAGGAGAAGGAGAAGGAGAAGCAGAAGAAACAGAAGAAGCAGAGGCAGTAGCAGAAGAAGCAAAAGATGCAGAAGCAGAAGGAGAAGCACAAGGAAAAGCAGAAGAACGAGAAGGAGAAGGAGAAACAGAAGGAGAAGCAGAAAGAGAAGCAGAAGAAGGAGCAGGAGACGGAAAAGCAGCAGGAGAAGCAGAAAGAGCAGCAGAAGGAGAAGCAGGAGATACAGAAACAGGAGAAGCAGAAGTAGAAGAATCAGAGAAGGACAAGAAGCAGAGCAGAAGGAGAAGCACAAACAGAAGAAGAAGCAGAAAGAGAAGGAGGGGAAGCAGAAGAAGCAGAAGTAGGAGAAGCAGAAGCATAAGAATCCGAAGAAGCAGAAGCAGAACCTGAAGCAAAGGAAGCAGAAGAATCTGAATTTGGAGTAGAATCTGGAGAAGCAGAATGACAAGCTGAAGGAGATGCAGAAGCAGAAAGAGAATCAAAAGCAGAAGGAGAAGCAGAAGAAACAGAAGAAGTAGAAGCAGTAGTAGTTGTAGCAAAGCAGAAGAGAAGTCGAAGGAAAAGCAGAAGATCAAGAAGGAGAAGGAGAAACAGAAGGAGAAGCAGATGGAGAAGCAGTAAGAGAAGCAGGTAATGCAGAAGAAGAAGAAGAAGAAGAAGAAGAAGAAGAAGTAGATGAAGTAGAAGGAGAAGCAGAAGAAGGAGAAGGAGAAGCAGAAGCAGAAAAATATGCAGAAGGAAAAGCAGAAGAAGCAGAAGCAGAAGGAGAAGCAGGAAAAGCAGAAGAAGCAGAAGCAAAAGAAGGAGAAGGAGAAGCAGAGGCAGAAGAAGAAGCATAAGGCCAAGCACAAGCAGAAGGAGATGCAGAAGGAGAAGCAGAAGAAGCAGAAGATGAAGGAGAAGCAGAAGTAGGAGAAGGAGAAGGAGGAGAAGCAGAAGCAGAAGGAGAAGAACAAGCGGAATGAGAAGCAGAAAGAGAAGCAGGAGAAACACAAGAAGCAGAAGCAGGAGAAGCCGAAAGAGAAGAAGCAGAAGAAGCAGAATCAGAATCAGAAGTAGAAGCAGAAGCAGAAGTAGAAGCACCAGAAGAAGTAGAACCAGAAATTCAGGCAGGAGAAACAGAAGAAGCAGAAGCAGAAGCAGAAGGCGAAGCAAAAAGAGAAGGAGAAGGAGAAGAAGCAGCAGAAGGAGAAGCAGCAGAAGAAGCAGAAAAACAAGCAGGAGAAGCAGAAGCACAAAGAGAAGTAGAAGCAGAAGAAGCAGAAGCAGAAGAAGAAGCAGTAGAAGCATAAGAAGCAGAAGTAGGAGAAGCAGAAATAGAAGAAATAAAGATG
>NW_012300634.1:0-3494 GCF_000151885.1 Dipodomys ordii | reverse complement strand
GCTGCTCTTTCTGCTTCTCCTGCTGCTTTTCCGTCTCCTGCTCCTTCTTGTGCTTCTCTTTCTGCTTCTCCTTCTGTTTCTCCTTCTCCTTCCCGTTCTTCTGCTTTTCCTTGTGCTTCTCCTTCTGCTAATGCATCTTCTGCTTCTTCTGCTACTGCCTCTGCTTCTTCTGTTTCTTCTGCTTCTCCTTCTGCTTATACTTCTGCTTTTGCTTCTCTTTCTGCTTCTGTTTTTCCTTCTGGTTCTACTTCTTCTTCTCCAGATTCTGCTTCTTCTGCTTCTCCTGCTTCTCCTACTTCTCGTGCTGCTTCTCCTTCTGCGTCTCTTTCTGCTTCTGCTTATCCTTTTGCTTCTCCTACTCCTAATCCTTCTCTTTCGCCTTCTCCTTCTTCTTCTTTTGCTTTTCCTGCTGCTTCTGCTTCTGCTTATTGTACTATTTCTGTTTCTTCTGCTTCTTCTCCAGATTGTGCTTCTTCTGTTTCTCCTGCTTCAGATTCTGCTTCTGCTTCTTCGGCTACTCCTGTTTCTTCTGCTTCTGCTTCTTCTATTTCTCCTGCTTCTCTTTCTCCTTCTGCTTCTGCTCTTCTCCTTCTTCTGTTTCTTTTGCTTCTGTTTCTTGTGCTTCTTCTTCTTCTGTTTCTTCTGATTCTACTTCTGCTTCTCCTTCTTCTCCTCTTTCTGCTTCTACTTCTGCTTCTTCTGATTCTCCTGCTTCTCCTTCTTGTTCTCCTTCTTTTTCTGCTTCTCTTTCTGCTTCTGCTTCTCCTTCTGCTGCTCCTTCTCATTCTTCTGCTTCTCCCAGTGCTTCTACTTCTGCTTCTTATGCTTATTCTTTTTCTTCTGCTTCTGCTTCTCCTGCTTCTGCTTCTTCTGCTTCTACTGCTTCTCCTTACGCTTCTCCTTATGCTGCTGCTTCTTCTTCTTCTTCTTCTTCTTCTACTTCTTCTTCTTCTTCTTCTTCTTCTTCTTCTTCTTCTTCTTCTTCTTCTTCTTCTTCTTCTTCTTCTTCTTCTTCATCTTCTTCTCTTTCGTCTGCTTCTGCTTTTCCTGCTTCTTCTGCTTCTACTGCTTCTCTTTCTGCTTCTCATTCTGCTTCTGCTCCTTCTTCTGCTTCTCCTATTGCTTCTGCTGCCCTTCCTTCTCCTTCTCCTACTTCTGCTTCTCCTTCTGCTTCTGCTTATTCTGCTTCTCCTTCTCCTTCTGCTTCTCCTTTTGCTTCTCCTTTTGCTGCTAGTTCTCCGTCTTCTCCTACTCCCTCTGATTCTGCTTCTTATGCTTATTCTTTTTCTTCTGCTTCTCCTGCTTCTGCTTCTTCTGCTTCTACTGCTTCTCCTTATGCTTCTCCTTATGCTTCTCCTTCTTCTTCTTCTTCTTCTTCTTCTTCTTCTTCTTCTTCTTTTTCTTCTTCTTCTTCTTCTTCTTCTTCTACTTCTTCTTCTTCTTCTTCTTCTTCTTCTTCTTCTTCTTCTTCTTCTTCTTCTTCTTCTTCTTCTTCTTCTTCTTCTTCTTCTTCTCCTCCTTCTTCTTCTTCTTCCTCTTTTTCTTGTTCTCTTTCTTCTGCTTCTGTTTTCCTGCTTCTTCTGCTTGTACTGCTTCTCTTTCTGCTTCTCATTCTGCTTCTGCTTCTCCTTATGCTTCTCCTATTGCTTCTGCTGCTCTTCCTTCTCCTTGTCCTATTTCTACTTCTTCTGTGTCTGCTTCTTCTGCTTCTCCAGCTTCTCCTTCTGCATCTTTTGCTGCTTCTTCTTCTCCTTCTGCTTCTCCTTCTGCTTCTTCTGCTTCTCCTTCTGATTCTCCTTCTGCGTCTGCTTCTGTTTTTCCTTCTCCTTCTCGTTCTTCTGCTTTTCCTTCTGCTTCTGCTGCAACTGCTACTGTTTCTGCTTCTTCTGTTTCTTCTGCTTCTCCTGCTGCTTTTGATTCTCTTTCCGCTTCTGCTTCTCCTTCAGCTTCTCATTCTGCTTCTACACATTCTGCGACTTCTGCTTCTCCTGCTTCTCATTCTGCTTCAGTTTCTGTTTCTGCTTCTTCGGATTCTTATGCTTCTGCTTCTCCTGCTGCTGCTTTTTCTGCTTCCCCTCCTTCTCTTTCTGCTTATCCTTCTGTTTCTGCTTCTCCTTCTGCTTCTGCTTCTTGTCCTTCTTCTGTTTGTTCTGCTTCTGCTTCTCTTGTTTCTGCATCTCCTGCTTCTCCTTCTGCTGCTATTTCTGCTTCTCATGCTGCTTTTCCTTCTACTGTTTCTTCTTCTGCTTCTCTTTCTGCTTCTCCTTCTGTTTCTCCTTCTCCTTCTCGTTCTTCTGATTTTACTTCTGCTTCTCCTTCTGCTTCTGCATCTTCTGCTTCTTCTGATACTGCCTCTGCTTCTTCTGTTTCTTCTGCTTCTCTTTCTGCTTCTCCTTCTGCTTTTGCTTTTCTTTCTGCTTCTGCTTCTCCTTCTGCTTCTCCAGATTCTGCTTCTTCTGCTTCTCCTGCTTGTCCTTCTGCTTCAGGTTCTGCTTCTGCTTCTTCGTGTTCTTCTGCTTCTGCTTCTCCTGCTGCTGCTTCTTCTGCTTCTCCTGCTTCTCTTTCTGCTTTTCCTTCTGTTTCTGCTTCTTCTTCTTCTTCTGCTTCTTCTCCTTCTGTTTCTTCTGCTTCTGTTTCTCCTGCTTCTGCTTCTCCTGCTTCTCGTTCTGCTTCTCTTTCTTCTTCTCCTTCTCCTTCTTCTGCTTCTCCTTCTGCTTCTGCTTCTCCTTCTGCTTCTGCTTCAATTTCTTCTTCTGCTGCTCATTCTGCTTCTGCGTCTTCTGTTTCTTCTGCTTCTCCTGCTTCTGCTTCTCCTACTTCTCGTGCTGCTTCTCCTTCTGCTTTTCTATCTGCTTCTGCTTATCCTTTTGCTTCTCCTACTCCTAATCCTTCTCTTTCGCCTTCTTCATCTTCTTCTTGTGCTTCTCCTGCATCTTCTGCTTCTCCTGCTTCTCTTTCTGCTTCTCCTTCTGCCTCTTCTTCTCCTTCTGCTTCTTCTTCTACTCTTCTCCTTCTTCTGTTTCTTTTGCTTCTATTTCTTCTGCTGCTTCTTCTTCTGTGTCTTCTGATTCTACTTCTGCTTCTCCTTCTTCTCCTCTTTCTACTTCTCCTTTTTCTGCTTCTCCCACTACTTCTGCTTCTACTTCTTTTGCTTATTCTTTTCTTCTGCTTCTGCTTCTCCTGCTTCTGCTTCTACTGCTTCTCCTTATGCTTCTCCTTATGCTTCTCCTTATGCTGCTCCTTCTTCTTCTTCTTCCTCTTCTTCTTCTTCTTCTTCTTCTTCTTCTTCTTCTTCTTCTTCTTCTTCTTCTTCTTCTTCTTCTTCTTCTTCTATTCTTCTTCCTCCTCCTTCTTGTTCTTCTTGTTCTTGTTCTTGTTCTTCTTCTTCTTCTCTTTCTTCTGCTTCTGCTTTTCCTGCTTCTTCTGCTGCTACTGCTTCTCTATCTGCTTCTCATTCTGCTTCTGCTTCTCCTATTGCTCTGCTGCCCTCCTGA
>NW_012300633.1:0-3494 GCF_000151885.1 Dipodomys ordii | reverse complement strand
TTTTTGGTCTGGGAAGGTGGCTCAGTGGTAGAGTGCTTGCCTTTCATGCATGAGGCCCTGAGTTCAATTCCTCAGCACCACATAAGCAGAAAAAGCCCAAAGTGGTACTGTGGCTCAAGTGGTAGAGTGCTTGCCTTGAGCTGAAGAGTTGAGGGACAGTGCCCAGGCCCAGAGTTCAAGGCCCATGACCGACAAAAAAATTATTTACATACAGAGTGTTCATGCTTGCAGCATCAGGTTTTAATTTTAAAAATTAAACCAGGAAACTTTTCTATGGAGATATTTAGGATGATCTATTCAGACATCAAAACTGTGATTTAAGAAATATGCATTTCCAATTGGATGTATAGTTGATAAACAACTTTTGCAAGAATGTCAAGCAAAACCAAACAAACCCTGAAGAAACTCAGAGGAAATTCCAAAATGATAAAAAGTCTCCCTGTGCTTGGTGCCGGAGGCTCATGCCTGTAATCCTAGCTACTGAGGAAGCTGAGATCTGAGGATCACAGTTCAGAGCCAGCCCTAGCAGAAAAGTCTGTGAGACACTTATCTCCAATTAACCATTAGAAACCCAGAAATGGTGCTGTGCCTCAAGTGGTAGAGTGCTCGCCTTGAGCTGAAGAGCACAGGGATAGCGTCCAAGCCCAGAGTTCAAGCTCCAGGACCAAAAAAATAAAAAAGTCTCCCTGAAATTTTATGAATTCCTACATATGGATTTAAACAGAAAATGTTCATATATTTCCATAAAGCTGGGCAGTTATAACTGAAATGACAAAATTCTCCTTCCTGCTCTTCTTTCCCATATGATAACTGTTATAACTAGATTGTTTTGTTCTATTTCCCAGAAAAGTAATTATAACTAGCATGTGTAAGCATTGGTATATTCTCTTCTTTGTATGTGAATTAAAATGCCAAAAATATGATTTAAAAAAAGGGCTGGGAAGGTGGCTCAATGGTAGAGCACTTGCCTATCATGCATGAGGCCCTGGGTTCAATTCCTCAGCACCACAAAAGTAGAAAAGAAACCCAGAAGTGGTGCTGTGGCTCAAGTGGTAGAGTGCTATCCTTGGACTGAAGAGCAGAGGGACAGCACCCAGGCCCAGAGTTCAGGCCCCATGATCAGACCCCAAAAAAATAAAAAAAATAATAAATAAATAAAAACAATGTGATTTAAGGTTCATGCCTGTAATCCTAGCTACTCAGGAGGTTGAGTTCTGAGGATTGTGGTTCAAAGCCAGCCTGGGCAGGAAAATCGGTGAGACTCTTATCTCCAATAAACCACAGACCATTGGAAGTGGTGCTGTGGCTCAAGTGGTGAAGTGCTTGCCATAAACTGAAGAGCTGAAATACAGCACCCAGGCCCAGATTTCAAGCCCCACAACTGACAAAAACATAACAAAGCAGTGTGATTCAGTGCTACTGAAAATATACAAGTTCGATAAAATTACAACTCTCAATTCATTCATCTATTCAACTATAAAAGAGGGTGGGCAAATAGTGTTTCAATCCTTTAATTCCAGCTGCTCAGGAGATTGAGATCTGAACATTACAGTTGAAAGCTAGAGCTGACAGGGAATCTGTGAGACTCTTTACCAAAAGCTAATAGTGGAGCTATGGATCAATTTATAGAGTGCTGATTTCAGAAAATAAGTTGAGGAAAGCAGCTTTACCCAAGGTTCAAACCCCAAAGCTAGCAAAAATTAATTAAATTTATAGAGAAATAAAATATTATGAACTGTCATCTAAATAGCACTGTATATATAAGTATGTAAATATGACATTTCTATAAGCATATTTATTATTAATTTTTCCATTCAATTGATAATCATTTATTTTCATTATATATTCCATTAGGTTATATTATATTTATATTTTATTATAATATGTATTTATATATTATATAGTATAGTATAAATTTATATTATAAATACATTATATATATTACATATACTAATCATATAATATACACAAGTATATAAGTAATGTTATACCAAATATATAATTACATATATTTGAAATATATATGGTAAAACAATATATATGTATATATTAGAAACTGTCATCTAAATACAAGCAAATGTTCATTCTTGCCCTCTAAAGCAGATTTGTGTATCATATTGAACTAATGATTTATATATTGACATATATAAAAATGTAAGCCATCAGGCCAAGGAGTGAATAAAGGCACTTTTTGTTACAGAATAGATTGCATATAATACTAGGTGCATACTAGGTAAATGATAACAGGTTGCTATCATTTACCTAGTATCAGTAAGATAACAAGTTGTTGTCATACTGACAGGAATAACATAAAATACAGAGAATCTCCCTGGTGAGGCTGACACTTGTGTATAGTCCTAGATATTTCAAATGTGGATATCTGAGAATTGATGTGTGAAGCGAGGCTGGCAGAAAGCTCATAAGACTCTCATCTCCAATAACCAGAAATAATCCAGAAATGGAATTATGGCTCAAAGTAGTAGAATGCCAGCTTTGAGTGCAAAATGTCAAAGGAGAGTTCAAATCCCTTAATGCAAATGCCAGCAATGGCATAAAGAATACAAATCAAAAGCAAAATATAAAACACATGGAAACACAAAAAGACAAAAGTTATGCAAATTTAAATGCTACATTGAGAGATGGATCACACCAAATATAAGAAATGATATTTAGACATTTTCACTCAGTTGAAAAATAAACCAAGATAAGGTGGTATATACACACAATGGAATTTTACTCATCCATTAGAAAGGATGATACTACATCATTTTAAGGAAATGGTAGGACCTGGTAAAAACTAGATTAAGTTAAGCCAAGAGAAACTAAGAATGTGTGTTTTCTCTCACCTGATTTAATCTATAAATATACAATAGACAATTGGGTATATTTGGTGTACATAATTGTAAAGACTGAAATATGATAGATTCATAGTAGAAATTAAATAATTTATTAGAAAAACTAACATAGTCCAATAAAATAAACACTAGGAATTGAGTAATCATGGTTGGAAGTGAGCTCAAGAGCAGAAAGGCAAACTAATGAAGACATAAAGGGTGAAGAAATAGGGGCTGGGAACGTGGCTCAGTGGTAGACTGCTTGCCTTGCATGCATGAGGCCCTGGGTTCGATTCCTCAGACCACATAAGCAGAAAAAAGAGAAGTGGCTCTGTGGCTCAACTGGTAGAGCACATGCCTTGAGCTAAAGAGCTGAGGGACAGCACCAAGGCCCAGAGTTCAGGCCCACAACTGACAAAAATGTGGAGAAATAGCTATAAAATCAAATTTGCAATGAAAATTAATGGTTTTAAATATGAATTTAATTTTACATGTATTTATTGTTTATAACGCTAGTCTTTTTGTACTTCTTGCCTTTTCTGCTTTTAGGTTATCTTTCAATCTCTTTGTTGTGTGTACAATGCATGGACCATGTTACTCCCACCTATGCCTCTTGTGCTGAGATTAATGGCATGAGTCACCATACTTCACTTATTTGTG
>NW_012300632.1:0-3494 GCF_000151885.1 Dipodomys ordii | reverse complement strand
TCTGTCCCCGCTGTGTCCCCTGTGTCCTCACTGTGTCCCACGCTGTGTTCCGCTGAGTCTTTGCTGTGTCCTCCGATGTGCCCCGTTGTGTCCCCAACTGTGTACCCCGCTGTGGTCCACTCTGTCCCCGCTGTATCGACCCTGTGTCCCGCTGGGTTCTGCTGTGTCCTCGCTGTGTCCACCGCTGTGTCCTGCTGTGTCCACCGCTGTGTCCCTCTGTGTCCACCGCTCTGTCCCGCTGTGTCCCCCGCTGTGTCCCGCTGTGTCCTCGCTGTGTCCCCCGCTGTCTCCCGCTCTGTCCCCGCTGTCTCACGATTTGTCCCCGCTGTGTCCCACTGTGTTCCGCGCTGTGTCTCGCAGTGTCCCCCGCTGTGTCCCCCGCTGTGTCCTCGCTGTGTCCCCTGCTGTGTCCCGCTGTGTCCTTGCTGTGTCCCCCGCTGTGTCCCGCTGTGTCCCCGCAGGGTCACTACTGTTTCCCGCTGTGTCCCGTGGTGTCCCACTTTGTCCCCTGCTGTGTCCCCCGCTGAGTCCCCGCTGTGTCCCCGCTGTGTCGCGCTCTGTCCTCCCTGTGTCCACCGCTGTGTCCCGCTGTGTCCCCTGCTGTTTCCCGCTGTGTCTACTGCTGTGTTCCTGCTGTGTCCCGCTGTGTCCCGCTGTGTCCCCCTGTGTCCTCACTGTGTCCCACGCTGTGTTCCGCTGAGTCCTTGCTGTGTCCCCCGATGTGCCCTGTTGTGTCCCCAGCTGTGTACCCCGCTGTGGCCCACTCTATCCCCGCTGTATCGACGCTGTGTCCCGCTGGGTCCCACTGTGTCTTGCTGTGTCCACCGCTGTTTCACGCTGTGTCCACCGCTGTGTCCCGCTGTGTCCCCGCTCTGTCCCGCTGTGTCCACCGCTGTGTCCCGCTGTTTCCCCCGCTGTGTCCCGCTGTGTCCCTCGCTCTGTCCCCCTGTGTCCACCACTGTGTCCCGCTGTTTCCCCCGCTGTGTCCCACTGTGTCCTCGCTGTGTAACCCGCTGTCTCACTCTCTGTCCCCCACTGTGTCTCACGCTTTGCCCTGCTGTGTCCCACTGTGTTCCGCTGTGTCCTGCTGTGCCCCCACTGTGTCCCGTTGTGTCCACAGCTGTGTACCATACTGTATAATGCTGTGTCCCTGCTGTATCGACGCTGTGTCCCGCTGCGTCCTGCTATGTACTCGGTTGTGTCCAGCTTTGTCACCGCTGTGTCCCCCGCTGTGTACTGCTGTGTCCTTGCTGGGTTCCCCGCTGGGTCCCACTGTGTCCCCCGCTGTGTCCCGCTGTGTCCCGCTGTGTCCCGCTCTGTCCCTGCTGTGTCCCGCTGTGCCCTGCTGTGTTCTAGCTGTGTCCCCCGCTGTCTCGAGCTCTGTCCCTCGCTGTGTCTCACGATTTGTCCTTGCTTTGTCCCACTGTGTCCTGCTGTGTCCCGCTGTGCCCACACTGTGTCCCCTTGTGTCCACAGATGTGTACCACACTGTGTAACGCTGTATCCCTGCTGTATCGACGCTGTGTCATGCTGGGTCCCGCTGTGTCTTCGCTGTGTTCCCTGCTGTGTTCCGCTGTGTCCCCCGGTGTGTCCCCCGCTGTGTCCTCGCTATGTCCCCCGCTGTGACACGCTGTGTCCCCCGCTGTGTCCCGCTGTGTCCCGCTGTGTCCCCTGCTGTGTACCCTGCTTTGTCCCGCTGTGTCCTCGCTGTGTCCTGCTCTGTCTCCTCCTTGTCCCTGCTGTGTTCCGCTGTGGCCCGTGGTGTCCCGCTTTGTCCCCCGCTGTGTCCCCCGCTGAGTCCCCGCTGTGTCCCCGCTGTGTCCCGCTCTGTCCTCCCTGTGTCCCCGGCTGTGTCCCGCTGTGTCCCCTGCTGTGTCCTGCTGTGTCTACTGCTTTGTTCCTGCTGTGTCCCACTGTGGCCCACTCTGTCCCCGCTGTATCGACGCTGTGTCCCGCTGGGTCCCGCTGTGTCCTCGCTGTGTCCACCGCTGTGTACCGCTCTGTCCACCGCTGTGTCCCGCTGTGTCCCCCGCTCTGTCCCCCTTTGTCTACCGCTGTGTCCCGCTGTTTCCCCCGCTGTGTCCCGCTGTGTCCTCGCTGTGTCCCCCTCTGTCTCCCGCTCTGTCCCACGCTGTGTCTCACGCTTTGTCCCCGATGTGTCCCACTGTGTTCCGCTGTGTCCCGCTGTGACCCCACTGTGTCCCGTTGTGTCCACAGCTGTGTACCACGCTGTGTAACGCTGTGTCCCCGCTGTATCGATGCTGTGTCCCGCTGTGTCCCGCAGTGTCCCCCGCTGTGTCCTCGCTGTGTTCCCCGCTGTGTCCCGCTGTGTCCTAACTGGGTCCCCCGCTGTGTCCCGCTGTGTCCCTCGCTGTGTCCCGCTGTGTCCCACTCTGTCCCTGTTGTGTCCCGCTGTGTCCTGCTGTGTCCTCGCTGTGTCCCCTGCTGTCTCCCGCTCTGTCCCCCGCTACGTCTCACGATTTGTCCTCGCTGTGTCCCACTGTGTCCCGCTATGCCCCAACTGTGTCCCGTTGTGTCCACAGATGTGAACCACGCTGTGTAACGCTGTATCCCCGCTGTATCGACGCTGTGTCCCGCTGAGGCCCGCTGTGTCCTCGCTGTGTTCCCCGCTGTGTCCCGCAGTGTCCCCCGCTGTGTCCCCCGCTGTTTCCTCGCTGTGTCCCACACTGTGTCCCGCTGTGTCCTCGTTGTGTCCATCGCTGTGTCCCGCTGTGTCCCCCGCTGTGTCCCGCTGTGTCCCGCTCTGTCCCGCTCTGTCCCTGCTGTGTCCCGCTGTGTACTGCTGTGTCCTCGCTGTGTCCCCCGCTGTCTCCCGCTCTGTCCCCCGCTGTGTCTCATGATTTGTCCTCGCTGTGTCCCACTGTGTCCCGCTCTGTCCCGCTGTGCCCCCACTGTGTCCCCTTGTGTCCACAGATTTGTACCACACTGTGTAACGCTGTATCCCCGCTGTATCGACACTGGGTCCCGCTGGGTCCCTCGCTGTGTCCTCGCCGTGTGTCCCGCTGTGTCCTGCTGTGTCCTCGCTGTGTCCCCCACTGTCTCCCACTCTGTCCCCCGCTTCATCTCACGATTTGTCCTCGCTGTGTCCCACTGTGTCCCGCTGTGCCCCCACTGTGTCCCGTTGTGTCCACAGATGTGTACCATGCTGTGTAAGGCTGTATCCCAGCTGTATCGACACTGTGTCCCGCTGGGTCCCGCTGGGTCCTCGCTGGGTCCACCGCTGTGTCCCACTGTTTCCACCGCTGTGTCCCGCTGTGTCCCCCGTTCTCTCCCCCTGTGTCCACCGCTGTGTCCCGCTGTTTCCACAGCTGTGTCCCGCTGTGTCCTCGCTGTGTCCCCCGCTGTCTCCCGCTCTGTCCCCCGCTGTGTCATCACTATTTGTACCTCGCAGGGGTCCCACTGCGTCCAGCTCAGCCCACCACAGTATCCCCGTTTTGACCACATAATGTTAACCCACTTCTGTGTAACGCATG
>NW_012300631.1:0-3494 GCF_000151885.1 Dipodomys ordii | reverse complement strand
TTGAAGCTGAAGGAGTTTTTGAAGCAGAAGGAGAAGCAGATGAAGGAGAAGGAGAAGGAGAAGCTGAAAGAGAAGCATAACGAGAAGCAGGAGATGCAGAAGCAGGAGAAGCAGAAGCAGAAGATGCCGAAGAAGCAGAAGCAGAACCTGAAGCATAAGGAGATACAGGAGAAGCAGAAGAAGCAGAATCTGGAGAAGCAGAAGGAGAAGCAGAAGCAGAAAGAGAAGCAAAAGCAGAAGGAGAAGCTGAAGGAAAAGCAGAAGAAACAGAAGAAGCAGAGGCTGTAGCAGAAGAAGCAAAAGATGCAGAAGCAGAAGGAGAAGCAGAAGAAGTAGTAGAAGCAGAAGAAGGAGAAACAGAAGGAGAAGCATAAAGAGAAACAGAAGGAGAAGCAGGAGAAGCAGAAGCAGGAGAAGCATAATCAGAAGGAATAGAAGAAGGAGAAGAAGCAGAAGCAGAAAGAGAAGCAGAAACAGAAGGAGAAGCAGAATTAGAAGCAGAAGAAATCGAAGAAGCAAAAGCAGAACCGAAAGCAGCAGGAGAAGCAGAAGAAGCAGAATCTGGAGAAGAAGAAGGAGAATCAGAAAGAGAAGCAGAAGCAGAAAGAGAAGCAAAAGCAGAAGGACAAGCAGAAGAAACAGAAGAAGCAGAATCAGTAGCAGAAGAAGCTGAAGATGCAGAAGCAAAAAGAGAAGCAGAAGGAATAGCAGAAGAACGAGAAGGAGAAATAGAAGGAGAAGCAGAAGGAGAAACAGGAAAAGCAGAACAAACAGAAGCAGACGGAGAAGCAGAAGAAGGAGAAGGAGAAGCCGGAGCAGAAGAAGAAGCAGAAGGAAAAGCACAAGCAGAAGGAGATGCAGAAGGAGAAGCAGGAAATGCAGAAGACGCAGAAGCAGAAGGAGAAGAAGAAGGAGGAGAATCAGAATCAGAAGAAGCAGAAGCAGAAATAGAAAGAGAAGCCGACGAAGAGAAGCAGAACGAGAAGCAGGAGAAGCAGAAGAAGCACAAGCGGGAGAAGCAGAAGAAGAAGAAACAGAAGAAGGAGAAGGAGCAGAAGCAGAAGGAGAAGCAGAAGGAGAAGCAGAAAGAGAAGCAGGAAAAGCAGAAGAAGCAGAAGCAGGAGAAGCTGAAGGAGAAGAAACAGGAGAAGGACAAGAAGCAGAAAGAGAAGCAGTAGAAGCAGAAGAAGCAGGAAAAGCAGAAGCAGAAGAAAGAGAAGAAGAAGAAGACGAAGAAGAAGAAGAAGCAGCAGCAGCATAAGGAGAAGCATAAGGAGAAGTATAAGGAGAAGCAGTAGAAGCAGAAGAAGCAGAAGCAGGAGAAGCTGAAGCAGAAGAAAAAGAATAAGCAAAAGAAGCAGAAGCAGAAGCAGTGAGAGAAGCAGAAGAAGGAGAAGGAGAAGGAGCAGCAGAAGGAGAAGCAGAAGCAGAAAGAGAAGCAGAAACAGAAGGAGAACAAGAAGGAGAAGCAGGAGAATCAGAAGAAGCAGAAAGAGAAGGAGAAGAAGGAGCAGCAGAAGTAGAATCCGAAGAAACAGAAGAAGAAGAAGCAGAAGAAACAGAAGCAAAAGAAACAGAAGAAGGAGAAGAGCAGAAGCAGAAGCAGAAGGAGAAGCAGAAGCAGAATGAGAAACAGAAAGAGAAGCAGGAGGAGGACAAGAAGCAGAAGCAGGAGAAGCCGAAAGAGAAGAAGCAGAAACAGAAGCAGAAGGAGAAGCAGAAGCAGAAGAAGCAGCAGAAGAAGTAGAACCAGAAATTCAGGCAGCAGAAACAGAAGAAGCAGAAGCAGAAGGAGAAGCCAAAAGAGAAGCAGAAGAGGAAGTAGAAAAAACAGCAGAAGAAGCAGAAAAACAAGCAGGAGAAGCAGAAGCAGGAAGAGAAGTAGAAGCAGAAGAAGCAGAAGAAGAAGAAGAAGAAGCAGTAGAAGCATAAGAAGCAGAAGCAAGAGAAGCAGAAGCAGAAGATAAAGAAGAAGCATAAGAAGCAGAAGCAGAGGGAGAAACAGAAGAAGGAGAAAGAGCAGCAGAAGGTGAAGCAGAAGGAGATGCAGAAGCAGAAAGCGAAGCAGAAACAGAAGGAGAAGAAGAAGGAGAAGTTGGAGAATCAGAAGAAGCAGAAGCAGAAAGAGAAGCAGAAGAAGGAGAAGGAGAAGCAGAAGGAGAAGGACAAGCAGGAGCAGCAGAAGAAGCAGAAGCGGGAGAAGCAGAAGAAGCAGTAGCAGGAGAAGCAGAAGCAGAAGAAACAGAAGAAGCCGAAGAATCAGAAGGAGAACCTGAAGCAGAAGGAGAAGCAGAAGCAGCAGAAGCTGGAAAAGCAGAAGCAGAAGAAACCTAAAAAGCAGAAGAAGCAGAAGCAGAACGAGAAGCAGAAGAAGAGGGAGAAAGAGAAGGATTAGGAGTAGGAGGAGCAGAAGCAGAATAAGAAGCAGAAAGAGAAGCAGAAGGAGAAGCAGAAGGAGAAACAGAATCAGAAGCAGGAGAAGCAGAAGGAGAAACAGAAGCAGAAGCAGGAGAAGCAGAAGCAGAAGCAGAAAGAGAAGCACAAGAAGGAGGAATTGAAGGAGAAGGAGAATGATACGGAGAAGCAGAAAGAGAAGTAGGAGAAGCAGAAGAAGAAGAAGCAGAAGAAACAGAAAAAGCAGAAGAAGCAGAAAAAGAAGCAACAGGAGAAGCAGAAGAAGAAGAAGGAGAAGGATAAAGAGAAGGATTAGGAGTAGGAGAAACAGAAGGATAAGCAGAAGCAGAAAGAGAAGGAGAAGGAGAAGCAGGAGAAGCAGAAGCAGGAGAAGCAGAAGCAGAATGAAAAGCAGAAGAAGGAGAAATTGAAACAGAAGAAGATGCAGAAGGAGAAGCAGAAGCAGAAGTAGAAGCAGAAGAAGGAGAAGCAGAAGGAGAAGCATAAGGAGAAACAGAAGGAGAAGCAGGAGAAGCAGAAGCAGGAGAAGCAGAATCAAAAGAAATAGAAGAAGGATAAGAAGCAGAAGCAGAAAGAGAAGCAGACACAGAAGGAGAAGCAGAAATAGAAGCAGAAGAAGCAAAAGCAGAACCTGAAGCAGAAGGAGAAGCAGGAGAAGCAGAAGAAGCAGAATCTGGAGAAGAAGGAGTACCAGAAGGAGAAGCAGAAGCAGAAAGAGAATCAAAAGCAGAAGGAGAAGCAGAAAGAGAAGCAGAAGAAACAGAAGAAGCAGAAGCAGTAGCAGAAGAAGCTGAAGATGCAGAAGCAGATAGAGAAGCAGAAGGAATAGCAGAATAACGACAAGGAGAAACAGAAGGAGAAGAAGAATGAGAAGCAGTAGGAGAAGCAGGAAAAACAGAAGAAGCAGAAACAGACGGAGAAGCAGAAGAAGCAGAAGCAGAAGAAGAAGCAGAAGGAAAAGAACAAGCAGAAGGAGATGCAGAAGGAGTAGCAGGAGAAGCAGAAGAAGCAGAAGGAGAAGAAGAAGGAGAAGAAGCAGAATCAGAAGAAGCAGAAGGAGAAGTAGAAAGAGAAGCCGA
>NW_012300630.1:0-3494 GCF_000151885.1 Dipodomys ordii | reverse complement strand
AGCGGGGGACACAGCGGGGACACAGCGGGGACACAGTGGGAAACTCCGGGAACACAGAGGGGACACAGCGGGACACAGCAGCGACACAGCGGAACACAGCGGGGGACACAGCGGGACACAGCCTGGGACAGAGCGGGACACAGCGTGGACACAGCGGGACACAGCGAGACACAGCAGTGACAAAGCGGTGACACAGCGGGACACAGCGGGACACAGCGGGACACAGCGGGGGACAGAGGGGACACACAGGTGGAAAACGGGGACACAGCAGGACAGCGCGAGGGTCACAGTGGGAAACAGCGGGGACACAGGGGGACACAGGGGTTGACACAGAGGGACACAGCGCGACACAGCGGGACAGAGCGGGGACACAGCGGGGACAAAGCAGGGGACACAGTGGGGGACACAGCGGTAAACAGCGGGGGACACAGCGGTACTCAGCTGGGGACACATGAAAGGACACAACGGGTGACACAGTGGGGGAAACAGCGGGAAACAGCGGGGGACACAGCGAGGACACAGCAGGACACAGCGGGGTACACAGAGGCAGACAGAGCGGTACACATCGGGACAACGCGGGGACAGAGCGGGACACAGCGGGACACAGCGGGACACAGCGGGACCCAGCGGGGACACAGCGGGACACAGCGGGGGACACAGAGGCGGACACAGCAGGACACAGCGGGAGACAGCGGGACACAGCGGGGACACAGCGAGGACACAGCGGGACACAGCAGGACACAGCATGGACACAGCGGGTCACAGTGGGGAAATAGTGGGGGACACAGCGGGGGACACAGCGGGATACAGAAGGACACACCGAGGACACAGCGGGACACAGGAGGACACAGCGGGGATACAGCGGGGACACAGAGGGGGACACAGTGGGACACAGCGGAGACACAGAGGGACTCAGCGTTTACACAGCAAGGACACACCAGGGACACAGCAGGACACAGCGGACACACAGCGGGGACAAAGCGGGACACAGCGAGGACACAGCCTGACACAGCGGGGCATACAGCGGAAGACAGTGGTGACACACCGGCAGACAGCGGGGACACAGCGGGACACAGCGGGGGACACAGCGGGACACACTGGGGGACACAGCGGGGGACACAGCGGGACACAGCGGGGGACACAGTGGAACACAGCGAGGACACAGAGGGACACAGCGGGACACAGCGGGGACACAGCGGGGGACAAAGGCCGAAAAAGCAGGACACAGCGGGACACAGCGGGAAACAGCAGGACAGAGCGGGGGACACACCGGGACACAGCGGGGGTCACAGCAAGAACACAGCGGGACACAGAAGGACACAGCGGGGACACAGCGGGACACAGCGGGGGACACAGCGGGACACAGCGGGGGACAGAGCAGTACACAGAATGGACACAGTGGGACACATCGGGGGACACAGCGGGACAAAGTGTGGACACAGCGGGACACAGCGGGACACATCGGGGGACACAGCAGTACACTGCAGGGTACACAGCGGGACACAGCGGGACACAGTGGGACACAGCTGGGACACAGCAGGGGACACAGCGGGACACAGCAAGGGACACAGCGGGGACACAGCGGGACACAGTGGGGACACAGCGGGACACAGCGGGACACATTGGAGGACACAGCAGGACACTGCAGGGTACACAGCGGAACACAGCGGGACACAGCGGGACACAGCAGGACACAGAGGGGAACAAAGGGGGCACACAGCGGGACACAGCGGGGACACAGCGGGACAAAGTGGGGGACACAGAGGGGGACACAGCAGGACACAGCAAGGACACAGCAGGACACAGTGAGAAAGAGCGGGACCCAGCGGGGGACACAGCCGGGGACAAAGCGGGACACAGCAGGACACAGCGGGGGACACAGCAGGGACACATCGAGTCACAGCGCGGACACGGGGGGGACACAGCAAGGCAACAGCGGGACACAGAGTGATACATAGCGAGGACACGGCGTGACACATGGGGAACCAGCGGGACCTAGCGGGGGACCCAGCGAGGACACAGCGGGACACAAATGGGGACACAGCAAGGACACAGCAGGACACTGCGGGAAAGAGCGGGACACAGCGGGGGACACAGCCTGGGACACAGCGTGACACAGGAGGGGACACAGAGGGACATATGTTACACAGTGAGGACACACCAGGGAAACAGCGGGACACAGCAGGGACACAGCGGGGACACAGCGGGGGACACAGTGGGGGACACAGCAGTAACAGCGGGGGACAGAGCAAAGAACACAGCGGGACACAGCGGGGGACACAGGGGAACACAGCGGGACACAGCCGGACACAGCTGGGGACACAGCGGGTGACACAGCGGGGGAAACAGCGGGAAACAGCGGGAGACACAGCGAGGACACAGCAGGACACAGCGGGGGACACAGCAGGGACACAGCGGTGTACACAGAGGCAGACACAGCAGTACACATCGGGACACAGCAGGACACAGCGGGGACACAGCGGGGGTCACACCGGGGGCGAGCAGGCACACAGCGGGACACAGCGGGACACAGCGGGACACAGCGGGGAACACAGCGGGACACAAAGCGGGACACAGCGGGACACAACGGGGGACACAGCGGGTCACAGCGGGGAAATAGTGGGGGACAGAGCGGGGGACACAACGGGATACAGAAGGACACAGCGAGGACACAGCGGGACACAGGAGGACACAGCGGGGACACAGCGGGGACTCAGCGGGGGACACAGTGGGACACAGCGGGGACAAAGAGGGACTCAGTGGTTACATAGCGAGGACACACCAAGGACACAGCGGGACACAGCGGAGATACAGCAGGGACACAGTGAGACACAGCGGGGACACAGCGGGACACAGCGGGACCCAGCGGGGACAGAGCGGGGACACAGCAGGACACAGCGGGGGACACAGCAGGGGACACAGCGGGACACAGCGGGGACACAGCGGGACACGGTGGGGACACAGCGGGGACACAGCGGAACACAGCGGGACCCAGCCGGGACACAGCAGGGACACAGCGGGACACAGTGGGGGACACAGCAGGGGACACGGCGGGGGACAGCGGGGACACAGAGGGACACAGCAGGACAAAGCGGGGACACAGCAAGGACACAACGGGACACAGCTGGACACAGCGGAGGACACAGCAGGGGACACAGTCGGACACAGCGGGGGACACAGCGGGACACAGCGGGACACAGCGGGGACAAAGCAGGGGACAAAGTGGGGACACAGCGGGACACAGCGGAACTAAACGGGACACAGCTGGACACAGCGGGGACACAGCAGGGAACACAGCGGGGGACAGTGCGGACACAGCCGGACAAAGCAGGACACAGCGGGAAACAACGGGGACACAGCGAGGACACAGAGGGACACAGTGGGAAACAGAGGGGACACAGCGGGGGACAGCAGGGAGACACAGCGGGGACACAGCGGGGACACAGCGGGAAACACAACCGAACACAGCGGGGGACACAGCGGGACACAGCGGG
>NW_012300629.1:0-3494 GCF_000151885.1 Dipodomys ordii | reverse complement strand
CAGACAAAACGGGAGACACAGTGGGGAACAGAGCAGGACACAGCGGGGGACACAGAGAGGACACATTGGGGACACAGCGAGATTCAGCCGGGGACACAGCGGGGGAAAAAGCGGGACACCACCTGACACAGTGGGACACAGTGGGACACAGCGGGGTCACTGCGGGACACAGTGTGGGACAAAGCGGGACACAGCGGGACACAGCGAGGACGCAGCGGGACACAGCGGGACACAGCGGGACACGGCGGGGGACACAGCGGGACACAGAGCGGGACATAGCGAGGACACAGCGGGACACAACGGGACACAGCGGGGGACACAGCGAGGACACAGTGGGGGACACAGTGGGAGAAACAGCTGGACACAGCGGGAAACACTGCGAGGACACAGCGGCACCCAGCGGGACACAGCGTAGATACAGCGGAGACACAGCGTTACACAGCATGGTACAAAGCTGTGGACACAACGGGACACAGTGGGGGCACAGCGGGACACAGCGGGACGCAGTGGGACACAGCGGGGACAAAGCGTGAGACACAGCAGGGGACAGAGCTGGAGACAGCGGGGGACACAGCGGGGACACAGCGAGGACACAGCGGGACAGAGCGGGACACTGCAGGGCACAGCGGGGGACACAGCGGGACACAGCGGGGGACACAGCGGGAGACAGCGGGGGGCACAGTGAGGACACAGCGGGACACAGCGCTGACACTGCGGGGACACAGCGGGGGACACAGCGGAGGACACAGCCGGACACAGCGGGACACAGCGGGGGACACATGGAGGACTCAGCGGGACAAAGCGGGGACACACCGGCGACTCACCGGGGGACACAGCGGGGGACAAAGCGGGACACCACAGGACACAGTTGGAAACAGCAGGACACAGCGGGGAAACTTCGGGGACACAGTGGGACAAAGCGGGGGACATATAGGGACACAGCGGGGGACACAGAGGGGGACACAGCGGGACACAGTGGGACACAGCGGGGCACACAGGGGGGACACAGCGGGACCCAGCGGGAAACACAGCGAGGACCCAGCGGGACCCAGCGGTACACAGCGTCGATACAGCGGGGACACAGCGTTACACAGCGTGGTACACAGCTGTGAACACAACGGGACACAGTGGGGGCACAGCGGGACACAGCGGGACACAGTGGGACACAGCGGGGACAAAGCTTGAGACACAGCGGGGTACAGAGCAGGAGACAGCGGGGGACACAGCGAGGACACAGCGGGACACAGCGCTGACACTGCGGGGGACACAGCGGGGGACACAGCGGGGAACACAGCCGGACACAGCGGGACACAGCGGGGGAAACAGGGGGGACCCAGCGGGGCCCAGCGCGGGACACAGCGTGGACACATTTGGACACAGCGGGGACAGAGCGGGACACAGCGGGGGACACAGCAGTACACAGCGGGACACAGCGGGTCACAGCGAGGGACACAGAGGGGTACATAGCGGGACACAGTGGGGAACACAGGGAGGACACAGCGGGACCCAGCGGGACACAGCGTCGATACAGCGGGGACACAGCGGGACACAGTGGGGTACACAGCTGGGGACACAACGGGACACAGCGGGGGACAAAGCGAGGACACAGCAGAACACAGCGTGGGAAACAGCGAGGACACAGCGGGACACAGCGAGACACAGCGGGACACAATGGGGACACAGCAGTAGACACAGCGAGACACAGAGGAGGACACAGCGGGACACAGCGGGGAACACAGCGAGGACACAGCGGGGACACAGCGGGGACACTGCGGGAACATAGTGGGACACAGCGGGGCACACAGCGGGACACAGCGGGACACAGCTTGGGACACAGCGGGAACACAGCAGGACACAGCAGGGGACACAGCGAGGACACAGCGGGACACAGTGGGACACAGCGTGGGACAAAGCGGGAGACAGCAGGGGACACAGCGAGGACATAGAGGGACACAGCGGCGACACATAGAGGACTCAGCGGGGGACACAGTGGGGGACAGAGCGGGACACAGCCGGACACTGCGGGGCACAGCGGGGGACACTGCGGGACACAGCGGGGGACACAGGGAGGACACAGCTTAACACAGCATGGGACAAAGCGAGGACACAGCGGGACACAGCGAGACACAGCGGGACACAGCGGGGACCCAGCAGTGGACACAGCGGGACACAGCGGGGGACAAAGCGGGACACCACGGAACACAGCAGGACACAGCGTGAAACAGCAGTGAACCTGAGGGGACACAGCGGGACACAGCGGGGGACACAGTGGGACACAGCGGGACACAGCGTCTATAGAGCGGGGACACAGCGGTGACACAGCGGGACCCAGCAGGGACACAACAAGGACACAGCGGATGACACAGCGGGACACAGAGGGGGACACAGCGAGGGACACAGCGGGGGACACAGCGGGACACAGCGGGGACACAGCGGGGACACTGCGGGACACAGCGGGGTACTCAGCTGTTGACACAACGGGACACAGTGGGGGACACAGCGGGACACAGCGGGACACAGCGGGGCACAGCAGGGACAAAACGGGAGACACAGTGGGGAACAGAGCAGGACACAGCGGGGGACACAGAGAGGACACAGTGGGGACACAGCGAGACTCAGCCGGGGACACAGCAGCGGAAAAAGCGGAACACCACGGGACACAGTGGGACACAGCGGGACACAGCGGGTTCACTGCGGGACACAGTGGGGGACAAAGCGGGACACAGCGGGACACAGCGGGGACTTTTCGGGACACAGCGTGATACAGCGGGACACGGCGGGGGACACAGCGGGACACAGATGGGGACACAGCGAGGACACAGCGGGACACAGAGGGACACAGCGGGGGACACAGCGAGGACACAGTGGGGGACACAGTGGGGGAAACAGCTGGACACAGCAGGGAACACAGCGAGGACACATCGGGACCCAGCGGGACACAGCGTCGATACAGCGGAGACACAGCGTTACACAGTATGGTACAAAGCTGTGGACACAACGGGACACAGTGGGGGCACAGCGGGACACAGCGGGACGCACTGGGACACAGCGGGACACAGCGGGACACAGCGGGGACAGAGCGGGACACAGTCAGACACAGCGGGACACAGCGGGGGACACAGCGGGAGACATAGAGGGACACCTCGGAACACAGCTGGACACTTCAGGAAACAGCAGTGACACTGGGTGGACACAGTGTGGACACAGCGGGTGACACAGCGGGACACAGATGGGGACAGAGTGTGGACACAGTGGGGGACACAGCCGGACACTGCAGTGGAAACAGTGGGGGACACATCGGTACACAGCGGGACACAGCGAGGACTCAGCGGGACAGAGTGGGACACTGCAGGTGCACAGCGGGTGACACTGCGGTACTCAGCGGTGGACACAATAAAGGACACAGCGGAACTCAGAGTGGGACACAGTGGAGGACACATCGGGACACAGCAGGACACATCGTGGACACAGCGGGACACAGCCCGGGTCCCATC
>NW_012300628.1:0-3495 GCF_000151885.1 Dipodomys ordii | reverse complement strand
GCGGGACACAGCAGGACATAGCAGGAACACAGCTGGACACAGCATTGACACAGCAGGGGACACAGCAGAACACAGCGTGGGACACTGCGGGACAAAGCAGGTATACAGCAGGGGACCCAGCGGGACACAGCGGGGAACACAGCGAGGACACAGCGGGACCCAGCGGGACACAGCGTTGATACATCGGGAACATAGCGGGACACAGCGGGACACAGCGGGACACTGCGGGAGACACAGTGAGGACACAACGGGACACAGCAGAACACAGTGGGACACAGCGGGGACACAGCAGGGGACTCAGCAGGACACAGCGGGGGACACAGCGGGACACCGAGGGGGACACAGGGGGGACAAAGTGGGGCACAGCGGGAGACAGCGGGAGACACAGCGGGACACAGCGGGACACAGCGGGACACAGCGGGGACACAGCGGGCCACAGCAGGGACAAAGCGGGGATACAGCGGGACACAGCGGGGATACAATGGGACACAACGGCACACAGCGGGGTACACAGCGGGACACAGCGGGGACACAGCGGGGACACATCGGGAGACACAGCGGGACACAGCGGGGGAAACAGCGGGGGACACAGCAGGACACAGCGGGGGACAAAGCGGGGACACAGCGGGGGACACAGCAGGACACAGCGGGAACTCAGCGGGGGACTCAGCGGGGACACAGCGGGACAAAGCAGGGGACATTGGGGACAGAGCGGGAGACAATGGGGACACAGCGGGACATAGCGGGGACACAGCGAAGACACAGCGAGACACAGTGGGACACAGCGGGACACAGCGGGTACAGAGCTGGACACTACGGGGTACACAGCGGGACACTGTGGGGACACAGCGGACACAGCAGGACACAGTGGGACACAGCGGGACACAGCAGGACACAGCAGGACACAAAGGGACACACAGTGGGACACAGCAGGATACACAGCGAGGACACACCTGGCCCAGCAGGACACAGCGGGGACACAGCTGGACACAGCGGGGTACACAGCGGGACACAGCAGGAGACACAGCAGGGGACACAGCGGCGGACACAGCGGGACCCAGCGGGACACAGCAGGACACAGCGGGACACAGCAGGACACAGCAGGACACAGAGGGACACACAGTGGGACACAGGAGGATACACAGCGAGGACACAGCTGGCCCAGGGGGACACAGCGGGGACACAGCTGGACACAGCACGGTACACAGCGGTACACAGCAGGACACAGCAGGACACAGAGGGACACCCAGTGGGACACACAGTGGGACACAGCAGGATACACAGCGAGGACACAGCTGGCCCAGCGGGACACAGCGGGGACACAGCTGGACACAGCGGGGTACACAGCGGGACACAGCGGGAGACAAAGCACGGGACACAGCGGGGGACCCAGCGGGACCCAGCAGGACACAGCGGGACACAGAGGGGCCCACAGTGGGACACAGCAGGATACACAGCGAGGACACAGCTGGCCCAGCGGGACACAGCGGTGACACAGCTGGACACAGCGGGGTACACAGTGGGACACACCGGGGACACAGCAAAGACACAACGGGACACAGAGGGACACAGCAGGACACAGGGGGACACAGCGAGGGACACAGCGAGAAACAGCGCGGGACATAGTGGAGGAAACAGCGGGACACAGCGGGGAACACAGCGGGACACAGCGGGACACAACGGGGGACAACGGGGACACAGCGGGACACAGTGGGGGACACAGCCGGACAAAGCTGGGGACATAGCATGACACAGCGGTATACAGCGGGGGACACAGCGGGACACAGCGGGGGACACAGCTGGACACAGCGCGGGACACGGTGAGGACACAGCGGGATACAGCCTGACACAGCGGGGACACAGCGGGGGGACACAGCAGGACACAGCGGCGTACACATTGGGGACAAAGCTGGACACAGCGGGGCACACAGCAGGACACGGGGGGGCACAGCGAGGACACAGCGGGACACAGCGGGACACAGCGGGACACAGAGGGACACAGCGGGGGACAAAGCGGCACACAGCGGGGACAGAGCGGGGGACACAGCGGGACACAGAGGGACACAGCGGAGGACAAAGCGGGATACAGCGGGACACAAAGGGAACACAGCGGGACACAGCAGGGGACACAGCGGGACACAGCGTGGTACACAGTCAGGGACACAGCGGGACACATCGGGGGACACAGCGGGGACACAGCGGGACACAGCGGGATACAGAGGGACACAGCGGGGACACAGCAGGGACACAGCCGGACACAGCGGGGACACAGAGGGGGACACAGTGGGGGACACAGCGGGATACAAAGGGACAGAGCGAGACACAGCAGGACACCGTGGGACACAGCTGGGGACACAGTGGGACACAGCGGGACTCAGCGGGGGACACAGCGGGGGAGAAAGCCGGACACCACGGGACACAGTAGGACACCGCGCGACATCGCGGGACACGGCGGTGACACAGCGGGGACAAAGCGGGCGACACAGTGGAACACAGCGGGAAACAGAGGCACAAAGCGGGGGACACACCTGGGACACTGGGGACACAGCGAGGACAAAACGGGACACAGAGGGTCACAGCGGGAAACAGCGGGACACAGCAGGGACACAGCGATGACAAAGCGGGCAACACAGTGGTACACAGCGTGACACAGAGGGACACAGCGGGGGAAACAGCGGGACATTGCGGGGAACACAGCGGGAATACAGCGGGGACACAGCGGGGACACATCAGGGACACAGCGGGGGACAGAGCGGGACACAGAGGCACACACAACGGGGACACAGCGGGACACATTGGGCACACAGCGGGGACACAGCGCAACACAGCGGGGGACAGAGCGAGGACACAGCGGGACACAGCGGGGACACAGCGGGGACACAGCGGGACACAGCAGGGACACAGCGGGGACACAGTGGGGGACACAGTGGGGACATAGCGGGACACAAAGTGACACAGCGGGGGACACAGTGGGACACAGTGGGACACAGCGGAACACAGCGGGGGACACAGCGGGTGACACAGCAGGACACAGCAGGACACATCACGGACACAGCGGGGGACACAGCGTGACTCAACCGGGGACACAGAGTTACACAGCCGGACACAGCGGGTTACAGAGCTGGACACAACGGGGTACAAAGCGGGACACTGTAGGGACACAGCGAGGACACAGCGGGACACAGTGGGACACAGCGGGACACAGCAGGACACAGCGGGACACAGCGGGGGACACAGCGGGACACAGCGGGTCACAGCGGGGGACACAGCCGGACACAGCGGGGACACAGCTGGACACAGCGGGATACACAGCGAGGACACAGCCGGACCAGCGGGACAAAGCGGGGACACAGCTGGACACAGCAGGGTACATAGCGGGACAAAGCGGGGACACAGCGAGGAAACAACGGGACACAGCTGGACACAGCAGGACACAGCGGGACACAGTGGGGACCCAGCAGGAAACAGCGTGGGACATAGTGGAGGAAACAGCGG
>NW_012300627.1:0-3495 GCF_000151885.1 Dipodomys ordii | reverse complement strand
TCTGTTTCTCCTTCTCCTTCTCGTTCTTCTGCTTTTCTTTCTGCTTCTCCTTCTGCTTCTGCTGCAACTGCTACTGCTTCTTCTGTTTCTTCTGCGTCATCTTCTGTTTTATTCTCTTTCAGCTTCTGCTTCTCCTTCAGCTTCTCATTCAACTTCTCCAGATTCTGCTTCTTCTGCTTCTCCTGCTTCCGCTTTTGCTTCAGGTTTTGCTTCTGCTTCTTCGGATTCTTATGCTTCTGCTTCTCCTGCTTCTGCTTCTTCTGCTTCCCCTCCTCTTTCTGCTTCTCCTTCTGTTTCTGCTTCTCCTTCTGCTTCTGCTTCTTGTCCTTCTCCTGTTTCTTCTGCTTCTCCTGCTTCTGCTTCTTCTGCTTTTCCTGCTTCTCTTTCTGCTTCTCCTTCTGCTTTTCCTTCTCGTTCTGCTTCTGCTCCTTCTCCTTCTTCTGTTTCTTCTTCTTCTGCTTCTCCCGCTTCTGCTTCTTCTGCTTCTCCTGCTTCTCGTTCTGCTTCTCTTCGTCGGCTTCTCTTTCTACTTCTGCTTCTGCTTCTTCTGATTCTGTTTCTTCTACTTCTTCTCTCCTTCTGCTTCTGCTTCTTCTGCTTCTCCTTCTGCATCTCCTTCTGCTTGTGATTTTCGACAGCTTCTTCTTCTGCTTCTGCTTCTCCTGCTTCTGCTTCTCCTGCTTCTCGTTGTGCTTCTCTTTCTGCTTCTCTTTCTGCTTCTCCTTCTCCTTCTTAAGCATCTCCTTCTGCTTCTGCTTCTCCTTATGCTTCTGCTTCTGCTTCAATTTCTCCTTTCTGCTTCTCATTCTGCTTCTACGACTACTGTTTCTACTGCTTCTCCTGCATCTGCTTCTCCTGCTTCTCCTACTTCTCGTGCTGCTTCTCTTTCTGCTGCTTCTCTGCTTCTCTTTCTGCTTCTCCATCTCCTTCTTCTGCTTCTTCTGCTTCTGCTTCTGCTCTTCTCCTTCTTCTGTTTCTTTTGCTTCTGTTTCTTCGGCTTCTTCTTCTTCTGTTTCTTCTGATTCTACTTCTGCTTCTCCTTCTTCTCCTCTTTCTGCTTCTACTTCTGGTGTTCTGATTCTCCTGGTTCTCCTTCTTGTTCTCCTTCTCTTTCTGCTTCTCTTTCTGCTTCTGCTTCTCCTTCTGCTGCTCCTTCTCCTTATCCATCTTCTGCTTCTCCCACTGCTTCTGCTTCTGCTTCTTTTGCTTATTCTTTTTCCTCTGCTTCTGCTTCTCCTGCTTATGCTTCTACTGCTTCTCCTTATGCTTCTCCTTACGCTTCTCTTTATGCTTCTTCTTCTTCTTCTTCTTCTTCTTCTTCTTCTTCTTCTTCTTCTTCTTCTTCTTCTTCTTCTTCTTCTTCTTCTTCTTCTTCTTCTTCTTCTTCTTCTCTTTCTTCTGCTTCTGCTTTTCCTGCTTCTTCTGCTTCTGCTGTTTCTCTTTCTGCTTCTCATTCTGCTTCTGCTTCTCCTGCTTCTCCTATTGCTTGTGCTGCACTTCCTTCTCCTTCTCCTTCTCCTACTTCTGCTTCTCCTTCTGCTTCTGCTTCTTCTGCTTCTCCTGATTCTCGTTCTGCATCTTTTTCTGCTTCTGCTTCTCCTTCATGCTGCTTCTTCTGCTTCTGCTACTCCTTCTTCTGCTTCTCCTTCTGATTCTCCTTCTACTTCTCTTTCTGCTGCTAATGCTCCTTCTTCTGCTACTCCCTCTGATTCTTCTTCTTATGCTTATTCTTTTTCTCCTGCTTCTGCTTCTCCTGCTTCTGCTTCTTCTGCTTCTACTTCTTCTCCTTATGCGTCTCCTTCTCCTTCTTCTTCTTCTTCTTCTTCTTCTACTTCTTCTTCTTCTTACTTCTTCTTCTTCTTCTTCTTCTTCTTCTTCTTCTTCTTCTTCTTCTTCTTCTTCATCTTCTTCTTCTTCTTCTTCTAATTCTTCTTCTTCTTCTTCTTCTTCTTCTTCTTCTTCTTCTTCTTCTTCTTCTTCTTCTTCTTCTTCTGCTTCTTCTTCTTCTTCTCCTTCTGCTGCAGCTTCTTCTCCTGCTTCTTCTGCTTCTACTGCTTCTCTTTCTGCTTCTCATTCTGCTTCTGCTTCTCCTTCTGCGTCTTCTATTTCTTCTGCGGCTCTTCCTTCTCCTACTTGTACTTCTCCTTCTGCTTCTGCTTCTTCTGCTTCTTCTGCTTCTCCTTCTGCATCTTCTTCTGCTTCTGCTTCTCCTTCTGCTGCTTCTTCTGCTTCTGTTTCTCCTTCTGCTTCTCCTTCTGTTCTTCTGCTTCTGCTTCTCCTTCTGCTTCTTCTGCTTCTCCTTCTGATTCTCCATCTGCTTCTCCTTCTGTTTCTCCTTCTCCTTCTCGTTCTTCTGCTTTTCTTTCTGCTTCTCCTTCTGCTTCTGCTGCAACTGCTACTGCTTCTTCTGTTTCTTCTGCGTCTCCTTCTGCTTTTGATTCTCTTTCAGCTTCTGCTTCTCCTTCAGCTTCTCATTCAGCTTCTCCAGATTCTGATTCTTCTGCTTCTCCTGCTTCCGCTTTTGCTTCAGGTTTTGCTTCTGCTTCTTCGGATTCTTATGCTTCTGGTTCTCCTGCTTCTGCTTCTTCTGCTTCCCCTCCTCTTTCTGCTTCTCCTTCTGTTTCTGCTTCTCCTTCTTTTTCTGCTTCTTGTCCTTCTCCTGTTTCTTCTGCTTCTGCTTCTCCTGCTTCTGCTTCTTCTGCTTTTGCTTCTTCTGCTTTTCCTGCTTCTCTTTCTGCTTCTCCTTCTGCTTTTCCTTCTCCTTCTTCTTCTGCTCCTTCTCCTTCTTCTGTTTCTTCTTCTTCTGCTTCTCCCGCTTCTGCTTCTTCTGCTTCTCCTGCTTCTCGTTCTGCTCTCTTCGTTGGCTTCACTTTCTACTTCTGCTTCTTCTGATTCTGCTTCTTCTACTTCTTCTCTCCTTCTGCTTCTGCTTCTTCTGCTTCTCCTGCTTCTCCTTCTGCATCTCCTTCTGCTTGTGCTTTTCATCTGCTTCTTCTTCTGCTTCTGCTTCTCCTTCTCCTTCTTCAGCTTCTCCGTCTGATTCTGCTTCTTCTGCCTTTCCTGATTCTCCTTCAGCTTCTCCTTCTTCTTCTCCTTCTGTTTCTCCTTCTCCTTCTCGTTCTTCTGATAATCCTTCTGCTTCTCTTTCTGCTTCTGCATCTTCAGCTTCTTCTGCTACTGCTTCTGCTTCTTCTACTTCTCCTTCTGCTTTTGCTTATCAATCTACATCTGCTTCACCTTCTGGATCTGTTTCTTCTTCTCCAAATTCTGCTTCTTCTGCTTCTCCTTCCGCTTCAGGTTCTGCTTCTACTTCTTCCGCTTCATCAACTACTAAACCTGCTACTCCTACTGATACATCTTAACTTTCTGCATCTGTATCATCTCTTATCTACTATTTCTTCTGCTATGATTCTCCTGCTACTCCTACTATTTCTACATTATTCATATCCATCAGCTACTCCTACTCATCCTTCTGCTTAACCTACTGCATACTGA
>NW_012300626.1:0-3495 GCF_000151885.1 Dipodomys ordii | reverse complement strand
CAACTGCAAGGCAAAACGGGGTCACAGCAGTGGACACAGCCGGACAAAGCGGGGCACAGAGTGGGACAGAGCGGGGATACAGCAGGTGCCACAGAGGGACACAGCGGGACACAGCGGGACACAGCGGGGGACACAGTGAGGACACATTGGGCCACAGCGGGTACACAGCGGGACTCAGCGGGGGACACAGCAGGACACAGCGGGACACAGAGGGACACAGTGGGGCACAGCAGGGACACAGCGAGTGACACAGCAGGGGACACAGCGGGACACCGCGGGGTACACAAAGAGGACCCAGCGGGACCCAGTGGGACATAGCTTCGATACAGTGGGGACACAGCGGGACACAGCGGGGTACACAGCTGGGGACACAACGGGACATAGTGGGGGACATAGCGGGATACAGCGGGACACAGCGGGACACAGCAGGGCACAGTTGGGACAAAGTGGGCGACACAGCGGGGAACAGAGCAGGACACAGCAGGGGACACATAGAGGACACAGCGGGACACAGCGGGGACACAGTTGGGACACAGCGGGGGACCCTGAGGGGCACAAACGGGACAACACGGAACACAGCGGGACACAGTGGGATAAAGCGGGACACTGCGTGGATACAGCGGGACACAGCGGGGGACACAGCAGGACACAGCGGGACACAGAGGGGGACAAGGCGGGACACAGCGGGGGACAGAGCGGGGGACACAGCGAGACACAACGGGTACAAAGCGAGACACAGCAGATTACACAGTGGAACACAGCGGGCACACAGCCGGGATACAACGGGACACAGTGGGGAAAGAGCGGGACAAAGCGTGACACAGCGGGAAACAGCGGGGTACACAGCGGGACACCCGGGGGACACAGCGGGGTACACTGCGGGACACACGGTGGACACAGCAAGGACACAGCGGGACACAGTGACGACACAGCGGGACACAGCGGGGGAAACAACGGGACACAATGTGGACACAGCAGTGGACACAGCGGGACACAGCGGGGGACAGAGGGGGACACAGCGGGAGACACAGCGAAGACACATTGGGACACAGCGGGGACACAGCGGGACTCAGCAGGGGACACTGCAGTACACAGAGGGACACAGCGGGACACAGAGGGGGACACAGTGGGACAGAGCGGGGGACACAGCAGGGGACACAGAGGAACTCAGCGGGACACAGCGGGGGACACAGGGGGGACACAGCGGGACACAGGGGGGGATACAGCGAGGACACATTGGGACACAGCGGGGACACAGCGGGACTCAGCGGGGGACACAGCAGTACACAGCGGGACACAGCACTGACACAGCTAGACACAGCGGGGTACACAGCGGGACACACCGGGCACACAGCAGGGACACAGCGGGACACACCGGGACACAGTGGAGAAAGAGCGGGACACAGCATGACACAGCGGGACACAGCGGGGTACACAGCTGGACACACGGGGAACACAGTGTGGACACAGCGGGATACAGCTGGGGACACAGGTTGACACAGCAGGACACAGCGGGAGACACAGGGGGGACACAGCGGGACACAGCAGGATACAGAGGGGGACACAGTGGGACAGAGCAGAGGACACAGCAGGAAACACAGCGGGACACAGCGGGACACAGTGGGGGACACAGGGGGGACCCAGCGGGACCCAGCGAGGGACACAGCGAGGACACATTGGGACACAGCGGGGACACAGCGTGACACAGCGGGGCACACAGCAGTACACAGCGGGACACAGCTTGGGACACAGCGGGAACACAGCAGGACACAGCCGGGGACACAGAGAGGACACAGCGGGACACAGCGGGACACAGTGTGGGACAAAGCGGGAGATAGCAGGGGACACAGCGAGGACACAGCGGGACACTGTGGCGACACATAGAGGACTCAGCGGGGGACACAGTGGGGGACAGAGCGGGACACAGCGGGACCCAGCGGGGACAAAGCGTGAGACACAGCGGTGGACAGAGCGGGAGACAGAGGCGGACACAGCGAGGACACAGCGGGACACAGCGGGGACACAGAGGTGGCTCAGGGGTCCACAGCGGGGGACAAAGCGGGACACCACGGAACACAGCGGGACACAGCGTGAAACAGCGGTGAACCTGCGGGGACACAGTGGGACACAGCGGTGGACACAGCGGGACACAGCGGGGACACAGTGGGGACACTGCGGGACCCAGCAGGACACAGCGGGACACAGCAGGACACAGCGGGGGACACAGCGGGACACAGCGGGGGATACAGCGGGACACAGCGGGGACACAGAGGGGACTCAGCAGGGGACATAACGGGGGACAAATCGGGACACCACAGGACACAGTGGGACACAGCGGGACACAGCGGGGACACTGCGGGGACACAGCGGGACAAAGCGGCGGACCCAGTGGGACACAGCGGGACACAGCAGGACCCAGCAGGGAAACAGCGGGAACATAGTGGGACACAGCGAGGACACAGCGGGACACAGCGGGACACTGCGGGGCACAGCGGGGGACACAGGGAGGACACAGCGGAACACAGCATGGGACAAAGCGAGGACACAGCAGGAAACAGCGAGACACAGCGGGACCCAGCGGGGACCCAGCAGTGGACACAGCGGGACACAGCGGGGGACAAAGTGGGACACCACGGAACACAGCAGGACACAGCGTGAAACAGCGGTGAACCTGCGGGGACACAGCGGGAGACAGCGGGGGACACAGCCGGACACAACGGGACACAGCGGGGGACACAGCGGGACACAGCAGGGACACAGCAGGGACACAGCGGGACCCAGCAGGATACAGCGGGGGACACAGCGGGACACAGCGGGACACAGCGGGGGACACAGAAGGGACACAGTGGGACACAGCAGGACACAGCGAGGATACAGCTGGACACAGCGGGGACACTGCGGGACACAGCCGGGGGACACAGCGGTGGACAGCGGGGGACAGACAAGGGACACAGCGGGACACAAAGGGGACACAGCTGGACACAGAAGGGTACACAGCGGGGCACAGCGGACACACAACGGGGACAGAGCTGGACACAGAGGGACACAGAGGGGACAGAGCGTGACACAGCAGGACACAGCGGGACACAACAGGGGACTCAGCGGGATACAGCGGGGGACACAGGGAGGACAAAGCTGGACACTGAGGGAGACAGAGCAAGGACACAGCCGGACACAGCGGGACACAGTGAGGACAAAGTGGGACACAGCGGTGACACAGCGGGACACAGCTGGGGACACTGCGGGACACAGTGGGACACAGCGGGGACACAGCAAGGACACAGCGGGGGACACTGCGGGACACAGCCGGACACAGCCGGGGACACAGCGGGACACAGCGTGAGACACAGCGGGGGACACAGTGGGATACAGCGGGGAACAAAGAGAGGACACTGCGGGACCCAGCGGGACACAGTCGTCGATAGAGCGGGGACACAGCGGGACACAGCGGTGACACTACGGGTACTCAGCATGGTGACACTGCGGGACAGAGAG
>NW_012300625.1:0-3495 GCF_000151885.1 Dipodomys ordii | reverse complement strand
GCAGAAGCAGGAAGAGAAGTAGAAGCAGAAGAAGCAGAAGAAGAAGCAGTAGAAGCATAAGAAGCAGAAGCAGGAGAAGCAGAACCAGAAGAAAAAGAAGAAGCATAAGAAGCAGAAGCAGAGGGAGAAACAGAAGAAGGAGAAGGAGCAGCAGAAGGTGAAGCAGAAGGAGATGCAGAAGGAGAAAGAGAAGCAGAAACAGAAGGAGAAGAAGAAGGAGAAGTTGGAGAATCAGAAGAAGCAGAAGCAGAAAGAGAAGCAGAAGATGGAGAAGGAGAAGCAGAAGGAGAAGGACAAGCAGGAGAAGCAGAAGAAGCAGAAGCGGGAGAAGCAGAAGAAGAAGAAGAAACAGAAGAAGGAGAAGGAGCAGAAGGAGAAGCAGAAGGAGAAATAGAAGCAGAAGGAGAAGAAGAAGCAGAAGGAGAAGCAGAAGAAAGAGAAGGAGAAGTAGAAGCAGAAAGAGAAGCAGAAAGAGCAGCACAACGAGAAGCTCAACGAGAAGCAGGAGAAGCAGAAGCAGGAGAAGCAGAAGCAGAAGAAACTTAAGAAGGAGAAGAAGCAGAAGCAGAAGGAGAAGCAGAAACAGAAGGAAAAGCAGAAAGAGAAGCAGGAGCAGCAGAAGAAGCAGCAGCAGGAGAAGCAGAAGCAGAAGAAGCCGAAGAAGCAGAAGCAGAACCTGAAGCATAAGGAGATACAGGAGAAGCAGAAGAAGAAGAATCTGGAGAAGCAGAAGGAGAAGCAGAAGCAGAAAGAGAAGCAAAAGCAGAAGGAGAAGCAGAAGAAACAGAAGAAGCAGAGGCAGTAGCAGAAGATGCAGAAGCAGAAGAAGCAGAAGCAGTAGTAGAAGCAGAAGAAGGAGAAGCAGAAGGAGAAGCATAAAGAGAAACAGAAGGAGAAGCAGGAGAAGCAGAAGCAGGAGAAGCAGAATCAGAAGAAATAGGAGAAGGAGAAGAAGCAGAAGCAGAAAGAGAAGCAGAAACAGAAGGAGAAGCAGAAATAGAAGCAGAAGGAGCCGAAGAAGCAAAAGCAGAACCTAAAGCAGAAGTAGAAGCAGAAGAAGCAGAATCTGGAGAAGAAGAAGGAGAACCAGAAGGAGAAGCAGAAGCAGAAAGAGAAGCAAAAGCAGAAGGAGAAGCAGAAGAAACAGAAGAAGCAGAATCAGTAGCAGAAGAAGCTGAAGATGCAGAAGCAGAAAGAGAAGCAGATGGAATAGCAGAAGAACGAGAAGGAGAAATAGAAGGAGAAGCAGAAGGAGAAGCAGGAAAAGCAGACGAAACAGAAGCAGACGGAGAAGCAGAAGAAGGAGAAGGAGAAGCCGGAGCAGAAGAAGAAGCAGAAGGAAAAGCACAAGCAGGAGGAGATGCAGAAGGAGCAGCAGGAAATGCAGAAGACGCAGAAGCAGAAGGAGAAGAAGAAGGAGAAGAATCAGAATCAGAAGAAGCAGAAGCAGAAATAGAAAGAGAAGCCGACAAAGAGAAGCTGAACGAGAAGCAGGAGAAGCAGAAGAAGCAGAAGCGGGAGAAGCAGAAGCAGAAGAAAAAGAATAAGCATAAGAAGCAGAATCACAGGGAGAAGCAGAAGAAGGAGAAGCAGAAGCAGAAGAAGATGCAGAAGGAGAAGCAGGAGAAGCAGAAGGAGAAGGAGAAGGCGAAAGAGAAGGATTAGGAGTAGGAGAAGCAAAAGGATAAGCAGAAGCAGAAAGAGACGCAGAAGGAGAAGCAGCACGAGAAGTAGGAGAAGCAGGAGAAGCAGAAGCAGGAGAAGCAGAATAAACAGAAGACGCAGAAGCAGAATGAGAAGCAGAAGGAGAAATTGAAGCAGAAGCAGAATCAGAAGGAGAAGCAGAAGGAGAAGCAGAAGAAGGAGAAGGAGAAGCAGAAAGAGAAGCAGAAAGAGAAGCACAAAGAGAAGCAGGAGAAGCAGAAGCAGGAGAAGCAGAAGCAGAAGAAACATAGGAAGGAGAAGAAGCAGAAGGAGAAGCAGAAACAGAAGGAAAAGCAGAAAGAGAAGCAGGAGAAGCAGAAGAAGCAGCAGCAGGAGAAGCAGAAGCAGAAGAAGCCAAAGAAGCAGAAGCAGAACCTGAAGCAGAAAGAGAAGCAGGAGAAGCAGAAGAAGCAGAATCTGGAGAAGCAGAAGGAGAAGCAAAAAGAGAAGCACAAGGAGTAGTAAAAGAAGCAGCAGAAGGAGAAGCAGCAGAAGAAGCAGAAAATCAAGCAGGAGAAGCAGAAGCAGAAAGAGAAGTAGAAGCAGAAGTAGCAGAACCAGAAGAAGAAGCAATAGAAGCATAAGAAACAGAAGCAGGAGAAGCAGAAGCAGAAGAAAAAGAAGAAGCATAAGAAGCAGAAATAGAAGCAGAGGGAGAAACAGAAGAAGGAGAAGGAGCAGCAGAAGGTGAAGCAGAAGGAGATGCATAAGCAGAAAGAGAAGCAAAAACAGAAGGAGAAGTTGGAGAATCAGAAGAAGCAGAAGCAGAAAGAGAAGCAGAAGAGGGAGAAGGAGAAGCAGAAGCAGAAGGACAATCAGGAGAAGCAGAAGAAGCAGAAGCGGGAGAAGCAGAAGAAGAAGAAGAAGAAACAGAAGAAGGAGAAGGAGCAGAAGGAGAAGCAGAAGAAGAAGGAGAAGCAGAAATAGAAACAGAAGCAGAAGAAGCAGTTGCAGGAGAAGCAGAAGCAGAAGAAACAGAAGAAGCTGAAGAAGCAGAAGGAGAACCTGAAGCAGAAGGAGAAGCAGAAGCATCAGAAGCTGGAAAAGCAGAAGCAGAAGAAAGAGAAGAAGAAGAAGACGAATACGAAGAAGAAGAAGAAGAAGCAGCAGCATAAGGAGAAGCATAAGGAGAAGTATAAGGAGAAGCAGTAGAAGCAGAAGAAGCCGAAGCAGGAGAAGCTGAAGCAGAAGAAATAGAGTAAGCAAAAGAAGCAGAAGCAGAAGCAGTGAGAGAAGCAGAAGAAGGAGAAGGAGAAGGAGCAGCAGAAGTAGAAGCAGAAGCAGAAAGAGAAGCAGAAACAGAAGGAGAACAAGAAGGAGAAGCAGGAGAATCAGAAGAAGCAGAAAGAGAAGGAGAAGAAGGAGAAGCAGAAGTAGAATCAGAAGAAACAGAAGAAGAAGAAGCAGAAGAAACAGAAGCAAAAGAAACAGAAGAAGGAGAAGAGCAGAAGCAGAAGCAGAAGGAGAAGCGGAAGCAAAAGGAGAAGAAGAAAGAGAAGCAGGAGAACCAGAAGAAGCAGGAGAAGCAGAAGGAGAAGAAGAAGGTGAAGAATCAGAATCAGAAGAAGCGGAAGCAGAAATAGAAAGAGAAGCCGATGAAGAGAAGCAGAACTAGAAGCAGGAGAAGCAGAAGAAGCACAAGCGGGAGAAGCAGAAGAAGAAGAAACAGAAGAAGGAGAAGGAGCAGAAGCAGAAGGAGAAGCAGAAGGAGAAGCAGAAAGAGAAGCAGGAAAAGCAGAAGAAGCAGAAGCAGGAGAAGCAGAAGGAGAAGAAACAGGAGAAGGACAAGAA
>NW_012300624.1:0-3495 GCF_000151885.1 Dipodomys ordii | reverse complement strand
TTTCCCGCTGTGTCCCCGCTGTGTCCCGCTGTGTCCCCTCTGTGTCCCCGCTGTGTCCCTCTGTGTCACACTGTGTTCCCTCTTTGTTCCCCCTGTGTCCCCGCTGTGTTCCCGCTGTGTCCTCGCTGTGTCCCACTGTGTTCTCGCTGTGTCTCCGGCTGTGTCCCGCTGTGTCCCCCGCTGTGTCCCGCTGTATCCCCTCTGTCGCCCGCTGTGTCCCGCTGTGTCCCCGCTGTGTCCCACTGTGTCGCCACTCTGTCCCTCGCTGTGTCCCGCTGTGTTCCCCACTGTGTCCCGCTGTGTCCCGCTGTTTCCAGCTGTGTCCCCGCTGTGTCCCGCTGTGTCCCCTTTCTGTCCCCTGCTTTCCCCCGCTGTGTCCCCCGCTGTGTCCCGCTGTGTCCCGCTGTGTCCCCCGGTATGTCCCTCTGTGTCCACGCAGTGTACCCGCTGTGTCCCGCTGTGTCACACTGTGTCCCGTGGTGTCCGGATTTGTCACCCGCTGTGTCCCCCGCTGAGTCCTGCTGTGTCCCCGCTGTGTCCCAATGGGTCCCCGCTGTGTCCCCCACTGTGTCCCCCGCTGTGTCCGGTGTGTCTCCTGCTATGTCCCGCTGTGTCCTGCTGTGTCCTTGCTGGGTCCCTCGCTGTGTCCCTGCTGTGTCCCCACTGTATCCCCGCTGTGTCCCGCTGTATCCCGCTGTGTCCCTGCTGTATCCCGCTGTGTCCCTCGCTGTGTCCCCCGCTTTGTCCCGCTGTGTCCCCGCTGTGTATCCCGCTGTTTCCTGCTGCGTACCTGCTGTGTCCCGCTGTGTTCCTGCTTTGTTCCCCTCTGTGTCCTCGCTGTGTCCCCCGCTGTGTCCCACTGTGTCCCCTGCTGTGCCCTGCTGTGGCCCGCTGTGGCCCCCTTTGTGTCTCTCTGTGTCCACCGCTGTGTCCCCGCTGTGTCCCGCTGTGTCCCACTGTGTCCTTGCTTGTCCCCTACTGTGTCCCGCTGTGTCCCCCGCTGTGTCCCCCGCTTTGTCTCGCTGTGTCCCCATTGTCCCCCGCTGTGTCCCCGCTGTCCCCTGCTGTGTCCCCCGCTGTGTTCCGCTGTTTCCCACTGTGTCCCCCGCTGTGTCCCGCTGTGTCCCCTTGTGTCCCCCGCTGTGTCCCGCAGTGTTCCCCGTTGAGGCCCCCATTGTGTCCCCGCAGTGTCCTGCTGTGTCCCCACTCTGTCCCCTGCTTTGTCCCGCTGTGTCCCCGCTGTGTCCCCCTCTGTGTCCCCGCTGTGTCCCCGTTGTCCCCAGGTGTGTCCCCGCAGTCCCCTGCTGTGTCCCCCGCTGTGTCCCGCTGTGTCCCGCTGTGTCCCGCTGTGTCCTCTCTGTTCCCCGCTGTGTCCCGCTGTGTCCCTCTGTGTTTTCCGCTGTATCCCTCTGGGTCCCCCGCTGTGGCCCCGCTGTGTCCCGATGTGTCCCCGCTTTGTCCCGCTGTGTCACCGCAGTGTACCCGCTGTGTCCCGCTGAGTACCTGCTGTGTCCTGCTGTGTCCAGCTGTGTCCCCCGCTGTGTCCCCTGCTGTGGCCCGCTGTGTCCCGCTGTGTCCCTCTCTGTCCCATGCTGTGTCCCCCGCTGTGTCCCCGCTGTGTCACCGCTGTGTCCCACTGTGTCCCCCGCTGTGTCCCACACTGTGTCCCCGCTTTGTCCCACTGTGTCCACGGTTTTTTCCCCACTGTGTCCCCGCTGTGTCCCGCTGTGATCTCGCTGTGTCCCTGCTGTGTCCCGCTGTGTCCCCGCTGTGTCCCCCGTTGTGTCCCTCTGTGTCGCCGCTGTGTCCCGCTGTGTGCCCACTGTGGCCCCTATGTCCTGCTGTGTCCCCGCTGTGTCCCCGCTGTGTTCCACGCTGTGTCCCTCTGTGTCCCCTCTGTGTCCCTGCTGTGTCCCCTGCTGTGTCCCGCTGTGTCCCGCTGTGTTCCGCTGTGTCCCCCGCTGTGTCCCCGCTGTGTCCCGCTGTGTCCCACTGTATCCCCCGCTGTGTCCTGCTGTGTCCCCGCTTTGTCCACCTCTGTGTCCCAGCTGTGTCCCGCTGTGTCCAGCTCTGTCCCCCTCTGTGTCCTTGCTGTGTCCCGCTATGTGCAAGCTGTGTCCCCTCTTTGTTCCCCGCTGTGTCCCCACTCTGTCCCCTGCTGTGTCCCGCTGTGTCCCAGCTGTGTCCCGCTGTGTCACCGCAGTGTACCCGCTGTGTCCCGCTGAGTCCCTGCGGTGTCCCGCTGTGTCCAGCTGTGTCCCCCGCTGTATCCCCGCTGTGTCCCCTGCTGTGTCCCGCTGTGTCTCGATGTGTCCCTCTCTGTCCCCCGCTGTGTCCCCCGCTGTGTCATCGCTGTGTCACCGCTGTGTCCCACTGTGTCCCCTGCTGTGTCCCCCACTGTGTCCCCGCTGTGTCCCGCTGTGTCCCCCACTGTGTCTCCGCTGTGTCCCGCTGTGTCCCGCTGTGTCCCCTCTGTGTCCCCGCTGTGTCCCTCTGTGTCACGCTGTGTTCCCGCTTTGTTCCCCCTGTGTCCCCGCTGTGTCCCCACTGTGTCCTCGCTGTGTCCCACTGTATCCTGGCTGTGTCCCCGGCTGTGTCCCGCTGTGTCCCCTGCTGTGTCCCGCTGTGTTCGGCTCTGTCCCCCTTTGTGTCTCTCTGTGTCCACCGCTGTGTCCCCGCTGTGTCCCCGCTGTGTCCCGCTGTGTCCACGCTTGTCCCCTGCTGTGTCCCGCTGTGTCCCCCGCTGTGTCCCCTGCTTTGTCCTGCTGTGTCCCCATTGTCCCCCGGTGTGTCCCCGCTGTCCCTTGCTGTGTCCCCCACTATGTCCCGCTGTGTCCCGCTGTATCCCCTCTGTCGCCCGCTGTGTGCCGCTGTGTCCCTCTGTGTTCTCCTCTGTGTCCCTCTGGGTCCCCCGCTGTGTCCCGCTGTGGCTCGCTGTGGCCCCGCTGTGTCCTGCTGTGTCACCGCAGTGTCTCCGCTGTGTCCCGCTGAGTCACTGCTGTGTCCCGCTGTGTCCAGCTGTGTCCCCCGCTGTATAACCGCTGTGTCCCCCGCTGTGTCCCAGCTGTGTCACCGCTCTGTCCCGCTGTGTCCCTCGCTGTGTCCCCCACTGTGTCCCAGCTGTGACCCCGCTGTGTCCCGCTGTGTCCCAGTTATGTCGTCCGTTTTGTCCCTCTGTGTCCCTGCTGTGTCCCGCTGTGTGTCCGCTGTGGACCCGCTTGTCCCGCTCTGTCCCCGCTGAGACCTGCTATGACACTGATGAGTCCCCACTGTGTCACACTGATACCCTGCTGTGTACAGATGTGAACCGCTGAGAGCTCCAATATGACCCATGATAAGACTCCGATAAATCTAGCTATGTCCACTATGTATAACATCAGTATCAACGCAGAAAACACAAAAAGAAACAGTTAAAAACAAGAAAATCTATTCTGTCTACCACTACGAATAAAGCAGTGACCACAATTTGTACCCCGCCCCCCCCCCCCCTGCAAA
>NW_012300623.1:0-1857 GCF_000151885.1 Dipodomys ordii | reverse complement strand
CTGCGATTTACATTGGGACACATCGGGGACACATTGGAACTCAGTGGGGTACACAGAGGGGTACTCAGCGGGACACAGTGGGGAACACAGCGAGGACACTGCGGGACCCAGCCGGACACAGCGTGGGACAAAGCGGGACACAGCGGGGGACACATCGAGGACACAGCGGGACACAGCGGCGACTCTGCGGGGACACAGCGGGACAAAGCGGGGGGAACAGCGGGACACAGTGGGACTCAGCAGGGAACACAGGGGGGGACTGCAGAGACAGATAGGAGACACAGCCGGACAGTGGTGACACAGCTGGACACAACGGATTACACATCAGGACACATCGGGCACACAGAGAGGACACAGTGGGACACTTCGGGACACAGCAGGGACCGAGCGGGACACAGCGGGGAACACAGCGGGACACAGCGGGGAACATAGCGGGACACAGCGGTGGACCCAGCGAGGACACTGCGGGACGCAGCGGGGGACAGATCGAGGACACAGCGTGGGGACACAGCGGGACTCAGCGGGGGACCCAGCGAGGACACAGCGGGACACAGCGGGGTACACGGCGAGGACACAGCGGGGTACCCAGCGGGACCCAGCGGGACACAGCGTCTATACAGCGAGGACACAGCGTTACACAGTATGGTACACAGCTGTGGACACAACGGGACACAGTGGGGGCACAGCGGGACACAGCGGGACACAGTGGGATACAGCGGGGGACAAAGCGTGAGACTCAGCGGGTGGACAGAGCGGGAGACAGCGGGACACAGCGGGGACACAGCTTGGGGACACAGCGGGGACACAGCGGGACACAGCGGGGGACACAGAGAGGACACATTGGGACACAGCGGGGACACAGCGGGACTCAGCGGGGGACACAGCAGTAAACAGGGGAACACAGAGGGACACAGCGGGGGGCACAGAGGGGTACACAGCGGGACACAGCGGGGAACACAGCGAGGACACAACGGGACCCAGGGGGACACAGCGTCGATACAGCGGGGACACAGCGGGGTACACAGCTGGGGACACAACGGGACACAGCAGGGGACACAGCGAGGACAGAGCGGAACACAGCGGGGGACACAGCGGGACACAGCGGTGAAACAACTTGACACAACAGAGTACACAGCAGAACACAGCAGGCACACAGCGGGACACAGCGGAACACAGCGGGGAACACAGGGAGTACACAGCAGGACCCAGCGGGACACACCGTCGATACAGCGGGAACACAGCGGGACACAGCGGGGTACACAGCAGGACACAGCGGGACACAGCTTGGGACACAGCAGGACACATTGGGACACAGCGGGGGACACAGCGAGGACACAGCCGGACACAGAGGGACACAGCGTGGGACAAAGCAGGAGACAGCGGGGGACACAGCGAGGACACAGCAGGACATAGTGGCGACACAGAGGGGACTCAGCGGGGGACACAGCGGTGGACAAAGCGGGACACCATGGGACACAGTGTGACACAGTGGGACACAGCGGGGACACTGCGGGGACACAGCGGTACAAAGCGGGGAACGCAGTGGGACACAGCGAGACACAGCTGGGGACACAGCGTGCGACAGCCGAGACGGAGAGGGGACAGAGCGAGACACAGCGGTGACACAGCCTGACACAAAGGAGTACACAGCGGGACACAGCAGGCACAAACCGGGAACACAGCTGGACACAGCGGGACACAGCAGGGACAGAGCGGAACACAGCGGGATACAGCAGGATACAGTGGGGGAAACAGCGGGACACAGCGGGGGGATCCATCGAGGACACAGCGTGACACATCGGGGGACACAGCGAGGACACAGCGGGTGACAAAGCGGGGGACACAGCGAGGACACAG
>NW_012300622.1:0-1638 GCF_000151885.1 Dipodomys ordii | reverse complement strand
CAGCGGTGACACAGCTGGACACATCGGAGTACATAGCGGGACACAGCGGGCACACATTGGGGACAAACCGGGACACAGCGGGGGGACCCAGCGAGGACATAGTGGGACACAGACAGGACAAAGCTTGAGACATATCGGGGGACAGATCAAGAGACAGCGGGGGACACAGTGAGGACACAGCGGGACACAGCAGGGACACAGCGGGGAGTCAGCGGGGGACACAGTGGGGGACAAAGCTGGACACCAAGGAACAGAGCGGGACACAGCGGGAAACAGCGGTGACCCTGCGGGGACACAGCGGGCACACAGCGGGGACACAGCGGGACACAGCAGGGACAGAGCGGGACACAACGGGACACAGGGGGACACAGCAGGACACAGCGGGGACACAGAGGGGACTCAGCGAGGGACACAACGGGTGACAAAGACCGACACCACGGGACACAGTGTGACACAGCGGGACACAGAGGGGATAATGCAGGGACACATGGGGACACACCGGGGGACACAGCGGGACACAGCGGGACACAGCGGGGGACACAGCGGGGGACAGCAGGGGACAGAGATGGGACACAGTGGGACACAGCAGGGGAAAAAGAGGGAGACAGCGGGGGACACAGCGAGGACACAGCGGGACACAGCGGCGACACAGAGGGGACTCAGCTAGGGACACAGCGGGGGACAATTCCGGACAACACGGGACACAGTGGGACACAGCGGGACACAGCCGGGACACAGCGGGACACAGCAGGACAAAGCAGGGGACACAGCGGGACACAGCGAGCACACAGCGGGGACACAGCGGGACACAGCGGGACACAGCGGGACACGACAGGACACAGCGGGGGACACAGCAGGACACAGCAAGGACACAGAGGGGACTCAGCGGGGGACACAGCAGGTGACAATCCCGGACACCACGGGACACAGTGTGACACAGCGGGACACAGCGGGGACACTGCGAGGACACAGGGGGACACACCGGAGGACACAGCGGGACACAGCGGGAGACACAGCGGGGGATAGCAGGGGACAGAGAGGGGACACAGCGGGACACAGCAGGACAAAGCAGGGGACACAGCGGGACACAGCGGGCACACAGCGGGGACAGAGCGGGATACAGCTGGACACAGGCAGGAGACAAAGCGGAACACAGCGGGACACAGTGGGGGACACAGCGGGACACAGCGGGGAACACAGCATGGACACATCGGGACACAGCGTCGGTACAGCGGGGACACAGCGAGACACAGCGAGGTACACAGCTGGGGACACAACGGGACACAGGGGGGACACAGCGGGACACAGCGGGACACAGTGGTGGACACAGCGGGACAGAGCGGGGATACAGCTGGACACAGCATTGTACACACCGTGACACAGCGGGGACACAGCGGGACACAGAGGGACACAGCAGGGACACAGTAGGACACAGTGGGACACAACGGGGGACACAGTGAGGACACAGCGGACAGAGCAGGGACACACAGCTGGACACAGCAGGGACACAGCGGGACACATCGGGCACACAGCCAGACACAGCGGGGACACAGTATTGGTCACAGAGGGACACAGCGGGGGACAGAGCCGGACACAGCGGGAGACACATCAGGGGACACAGCGGGACACAGCGGGGGA
>NW_012300621.1:0-3495 GCF_000151885.1 Dipodomys ordii | reverse complement strand
ATAGGAGAAGCATTAGGAGAAGCAGAAGCAGAATGAGAAGCAGAAAGAGATGCAGTAGAAGCAGAAGAAGCAGGACATTCATAAGCAGAAGAAAGAGAAGGGGAAGAAGAAGAAGAAGAAGAAGAAGAAGAAGAAGAAGAAGAAGAAGAAGAAGAAGAAGAAGAAGAAGAAGAAGAAGAAGAAGAAGAAGAAGAAGAAGAAGAAGAAGAAGAAGAAGAAGAAGAAGAAAAAGAAGAAGAAGAAGAAGAAGAAGAAGACGAAGAAGAAGAAGAAGAAGAAGAAGAAGAAGAAGAAGAAGAAGAAGAAGAAGAAGAAGAAGAAGAAGAAGAAGAAGAAGAAGGAGGAGGAGAAGAAGAAGGAGAAGCATAAGGAGAAACAGTAGAAGCAGAAGCAGGAGAAGCAGAAACAGAAGAAAAAGAATTAGCAAAAGAAGCAGAAGCAGAAGCAATGGGAGAAGCAGAAGAAGGAGAAGGAGAAGCAGAAGGAGAAGTAGAAGCAGAAAAAGAAGCAGAAACAGAAGGAGAACAAGAAGGAAAAACAGGAGAAGCAGAAGAAGCAGAAGTAGAAGCAGAAAGAGGAGAAGAAGGAGAAGCAGAAGTAGAGTCAGAAGAAACAGAAGAAGAAGAAGCAGAAGAAACAGAAGCAAAAGAAACAGAAGAAGGAGAAGAGCAGAAGCAGAAGCAGAAGGAGAAGCAGAAGCAGAAGGAGAAGCATAAAGAGAAGCAGGAGAAGCAGAAGAAGCAGGAGAAGCAGAAGCAGAAGAAACAGGAGAAGCCGAAGAAGCAGAAGCAGAATCTGAAGCAGGAGAAACAGAAGAAGCACAATCTGAAGCAGAAGCAGAAGAAACAGAAATAGTAGAATAAGCAGAAGCAGAAGCAGCTGGAGAAGGAGAAGAAGAAGACGGAGAAGGCGGTAGAGAAGGATTAGGAGTAGGAAAAGCAAAAGAATAAGCAGAAGCAGAAAGAGATGCAGAAGGAGAAGCAGAACGAGAAGTAGGAGAAGCAGAAGCAGGAGAAGCAGAAGAAACAGAAGACGCAGAAGCAGAATGAGAAGCAGAATGAGAAATTAAAGCAGAAGCAGAAGGAGAAGCAGAAGCCGAAGGAGAAGCAGAAGAAGGAGAAGCAGAACAGAAAGAGAAGCAGAAAGAGAAGCACAACGAGAAGCAGGAGAAGCAGAAGCAGAAGAAACAGAAGAAGGAGAAGCAGCAGAAGCAGAAGGAGAAGCAGAAACAGAAGGAAAAGCAGAAAGAGAAGCAGGAGAAGCAGAAGATGCAGCAGCAGGAGAAGCAGAAGGAGAAGCAGAAGCAGAAAGAGAAGCAAAAGCAGAAGGAGAAGCAGAAGGAGAAGCAAAAGAAACAGAAGAAGCAGAGGCAGTAGCAGAAGAAGCAGAAGATGCAGAAGGAGAAGCAGAAGGAAAAGCAGAAGAACGAGAAGGAGAAGGAGAAACAGAAGGAGAAGCAGAAAGAGAAGCAGAAGTAGGAGCAGGAGAAGGAAAAGCAGCAGGAGAAGCAGAAAGAGCAGCAGAAGGAGAAGCAGTTGATTCAGAAACAGGAGAACAGAAGCAGAAGAAAGAGGAGAAGGACAGAAGCAGAAGCAGAAGGAGAAGCAGAAGCAGTAGGAGAAGCAGAAAGAGAAGGAGGGAAAGCAGAAGAAGCAGAAGCAGGAGAAGCATAAGCAGAAGAAACAAGAGAAGCCGAAGAAGCAGAAGCAGAATCTGAAGCAGAAGGAGAAACAGAAGAAGCACAATCTGAAGCAGAAGAAACAGAAATAGTAGAATAAGCAGAAGCAGAAGCAGCAGGAGAAGCAGAAGAAGAAGACGGAGAAGGCGAGAGAGAAGGATTAAGAGTAGGAGAAGCAAAAGGATAAGCATAAGCAGAAAGAGACGCAGAAGGAGAAGCAGCACGAAAAGTAGGAGAAGCAGGAGAAGCAGAAGCAGGAGAAGCAGAAGAAACAGAATACGCAGAAGCAGAATGAGAAGAAGAAGGAGAAATTGAAGCAGAAGCAGAAGGAGAAGCAGAAGCAGAAGTAGAAGCAGAAGTAGGAGAAGGAGAAGCAGAAAGAGAAGCAGAAAGAGAAGCAGAACGGGAAGCAGGAGAAGCAGAAGCAGGAGAAGCAGAAACAGAAGAAACAGAAGAAGGAGAAGAAGCAGAAGCAGAAGGAGAAGCAGAAACAGAAGGAAAAGCAGAAAGAGAAGCAGGAGAAGCAGAAGAAGCAGCAGCAGGAGAAGCAGAAGCAGAAGAAGCCGAAGAAGCAGAAGCAGAACCTGAAGCAGAAGGAGAAGCAGAAGAAGCAGAACCTGGAGAAGCAGAAGGCGAAGCAGAAGCAGAAAGAGAAGCAAAAGCAGAAGGAGAAGCAGAAGAAACAGAAGAAGCAGAGGCAGTAGCAGAAGAAGCAGAAGATGCAGAAGCAGAAGGAGAAGCAGAAGGAAAAGCAGAAGAACGAGAAGGAGAAGTAGAAGGAGAAACAGAAGAAGAAGCAGAAAGAGAAGCAGAAGAAGGAGCAGGAGAAGGAAAAGCAGCAGGAGAAGCAGAAAGAGCAGCAGAAGGACAAGCTGGAGATGTAGAAACAGGAGAAGCAGAAGCAGAAGAAAAAGGAGAAGGACAAGAAGCAGAAGCAGAAGGAGAAGCAGATACAGAAGCAGAAGAAGAAAGAGAAGGAGGGGAAGCAGAAGAAGCAGAAGCAGGAGAAGCAGAAGCATAAGAACCCGAAGAAGCAGAAGCAGAACCAGAAGCAGAAGGAGAAGCAGGAGAAGCAGAAGAAGCAGAATCTGGACAAGCAGAATGAGAAGCAGAAGGAGAAGCAGAAGCGGAAAGAGAATCAAAAGCAGAAGGAGAAGCAGAAGAAACAGAAGAAGCAGAAGCAGTAGCAGCAGAAGTAGAAGGAGATGCAGAAGGAAAAGCAGAAAAACGAGAAGGAGAAGGAAAAACAGAAGCAGAATCAGAAGGAGAATCAGAAGGAGAAGCAGAAGAAGCAGAAGGAGAAGCGAAGGAGAAGCAGAAGAAGAAGCATAAGGACAAGCACAAGCAGAAGGAGATGCAGAAGGAGAAGCAGAGGCAGAAGAAGAAATAGAAGTAGGAGAAGGAGAAGGAAGAGCAGCAGAAGCAATAGGAGAAGCAGAAGGAGAAGCAGAAGAAGAATGAGAAGCAGAAAGAGAAGCAGTGGAAGCAGAAGAAGCAGGAAAAGCAGAAGCAGAAGAAAGAGAAAAAGAAGAAGAAGAAGAAGAAGAAGAAGAACAAGAAGAAGAAGAAGAAGAAGAAGAAGAAGAAGAAGGAGAAGCATAAGGAGAAGCAGTAGAAGCAGAAGAAGCAGAAGCAGGAGAAGCAGAAGCAGAAGAAAAGTAATAAGCATAAGAAGCAGAATCATTGGAAGAAGGAGAAGGAGCAACAGAAGGAGAAGCAGAAGGAGAATCAGAAGGAGAAGCAGAATAAGGAGAAGCAGAAGCAGAAGAAGCAGCAGAAGGAGAAGCAGAAGCAGCAGAAGATGCAGAAGGAGAAGC
>NW_012300620.1:0-3496 GCF_000151885.1 Dipodomys ordii | reverse complement strand
ATCAGAAGCTGAAGGAGAAGCAGAAGTAGGAGAAGGAGAAGGAGGAGAAGCAGAAGGAGAAGCAGAAGCAGAATGAGAAGCAGAAAGAGAAGCACAAGAAGCAGAAGCAGGAGAACCGAAAGAGAAGAAGCAGAAGAGGCAGAAACATTAGCAGAAGGAGAAGCAGAAGCAGAAGGAGAAGCAGCAGAAGTAGAACCAGAAATTCAGGCAGGAGAAACAGAAGAAGCAGAAGCAGAAGGAGAAGCAAAAAGAGAAGCACAAGGAGTAGTAAAAGAAGCAGCAGAAGGAGAAGCAGCAGAAGAAGCAGAAAAACAAGCAGGAGAAGCAGAAGCAGAAAGAGAATTAGAAGCTGAAGAAGCAGAACCAGAAGAAGAAGCAGTAGAAGCATAAGAAGCAGAAGCAGGAGAAGCAGAAGCAGAAGAAAAAGAAGAAGCATAAGAAGCAGAAGTAGAAGCAGAGGGAGAAACAGAAGAAGGAGAAGGAGCAGCAGAAGGTGAAGCAGAAGGAGATGCAGAAGCAGAAACAGAAGCAGAAACAGAAGGAGAAGTTGGAGAATCAGAAGAAGCAGAAGCAGAAAGAGAAGCAGAAGAGGGAGAAGGAGAAGCAGAAGCATAAGGACAATCAGGAGAAGCAGAAGAAGCAGAAGCGGGAGAAGCAGAAGAAGAAGAAGAAGAAGAAACAGAAGAAGGAGAAGGAGCAGAAGGAGAAGCAGAAGCAGAAGGAGAAGCAGAAATAGAAACAGAAGCAGAAGAAGCAGTTGCAGGAGAAGCAGAAGCAGAAGAAACAGAAGAAGCTGAAGAAGCAGAAGGAGAACCTGAAGCAGAAGGAGTAGCAGAAGCATCAGAGGCTGGAAAAGCAGAAGCAGAAGATACCGAACAAGCAGAAGAAGCAGAAGCAGAACGAGAAGCAGAAGAATAAGAAGGAGAAAAAGAAGGATTAGGAGTAGGAGGAGCAGAAGCAGAATTAGAAGCAGAAAGAGAAGCAGAAGGAGAAGCAGAAGGAGAAACAGAAGAAGCAGAAGCAGGAGAAGCAGAAGCAGAAGCAGAATGAGAAGCACAAGAAGGAGAATTTGAAGGAGAAGGAGAATGAGACGGAGAAGCAGAAGGAGAAGTAGGAGAAGCAGAAGAAGAAGCAGGAGAAGCAGAAGCAGAAGAAACAGAAGAAGGAGAAGAGCAGAAGCAGAAGCAGACGGAGAAGCAAAAGCAAAAGGAGAAGCAGAAGAAGCAGAAGCTGAAGCGGAAGAAGAAAAAGCAGAAGAAGCAGAAGAAGCAGCAGGAGAAGCAGAAGAAGAAGAAGGAGAAAGAGAAGGATTAGGAGTAGGAGAAACAGAAGGATAAGCAGAAGCAGAAAGAGAAGGAGAATGAGAAGGAGAAGCAGGAGAAGTAGAAGAAGCAGGAGAAGTAGAAGAAGCAGAAACAGGAGAAGCAGAAGCAGAATGAAAAGCAGAAGAAGGAGAAATTGAAACAGAAGAAGATGCAGAAGGAGAAGCAGGAGCAGTAGTAGAAGCAGAAGGAGAAGCAAAAGGAGAAGCATAAAGAGAAACAGAAGGAGAAGCAGGAGAAGCAGAAGCAGGAGAAGCAGAATCAGAAGAAATAGAAGAAGGAGAAGAAGCAGAAGCAGAAAGAGAAGCAGAAACAGAAGGAGAAGCAGAAATAGAAGCAGAAGAAGCCGAAGAAGCAAAAGCAGAACCTAAAGCAGAAGGAGAAGCAGGAGAAGCAGAAGAAGCAGAATCTGGAGAAAAAGAAGGAGAACCAGAAGGAGAAGCAGAAGCAGAAAGAGAAGCAAAAGCAGAAGGAGAAGCAGAAGAAACAGAAGAAGCAGAATCAGTAGCAGAAGAAGCTGAAGATGCAGAACCAGAAAGAGAAGCAGAAGGAATAGCAGAAGAACGAGAAGGAGAAATAGAAGGAAAAGCAGAAGGAGAAGCAGGAAAAGCAGAAGAAACAGAAGCAGACGGAGAAGCAGAAGAAGGAGAAGGAGAAGCCGGAGCAGAAGAAGAAGCAGAAGGAAAAGCACAAGCAGAAGGAGATCCAGAAGGAGAAGCAGGAAATGCAGAAGACGCAGAAGCAGAAGGAGAAGAAGAAGGAGAAGAATCAGAATCAGAAGAAGCAGAAGCAGAAATAGAAAGAGAAGCCGACGAAGAGAAGCAGAACGAGAAGCAGGAGAAGCAGAAGAAGCACAAGCACGAGAAGCAGAAGAAGAAGAAACAGAAGAAGGAGAAGGAGCAGAAGCAGAAGGAGAAGCAGAAGGAGAAGCAGAAAGAGAAGCAGGAAAAGCAGAAGAAGCAGAAGCAGGAGAAGCAGAAGAAGAAGAAACAGGAGAAGGACAAGAAGCAGAAAGAGAAGCAGTAGAAGCAGAAGAGGCAGGAAAAGCAGAAGCAGAAGAAAGAGAAGAAGAAGAAGACGAAGAAGAAGAAGAAAAAGAAGCAGCAGCATAAGGAGAAGCATAAGGAGAAGCATAAGGAGAAGTATAAGGAGAAGCAGTAGAAGGAGAAGAAGCAGAAGCAGGAGAAGCTGAAGCAGAAGAAAAAGAATAAGCAAAAGAAGCTGAAGCTGAAGCAGTGAGAGAAGCAGAAGAAGGAGAAGGAGAAGGAGCAGCAGAAGGAGAAGCAGAAGCAGAAAGAGAAGCATAAACAGAAGGAGAACAAGAAGGAGAAGCTGGAGAATCAGAAGAAGCAGAAAGAGAAGGAGAAGAAGGAGAAGAAGGAGAAGCAGATGTAGAATCATAAGATACAGGAGAAGATGAATCAGAAGAAATTGAAGCATAAGATACAGAAGAAGGAGAAGAGCATATGCATAAGCAGAAGGAGAAGCAGATGCGAAGGATAAGTATAAAGAGAAGCAGGAGAAGCATAAGAAGGAGGAGAAGCATAAGCAGATTAAACAGGAGAAGCCAAAGAAGCAGAAGCAGAATCAGAAGCAGAAGGAGAAGTAGAAGCAGAAGGAGAAGCAGAAGAAGGAGAAGGAGAAGGAGAAGCAGAAAGAGAAGCAGAACGAGAAGCAGGATAAGCATAAGCAGGTGAAGCAGAAGCAGAAGAAACAGAAGAAGGAGAAGAAGCAGAAGCAGAAGGAGAAGCAGAAACAGAAGGAAAAGCAGAAAGAGAAGTAGGAGAAGCAGAAAAATAACAGCAGGAGAAGCAGAAGCAGAAGAAGTCGAAGAAGCAGAAGCAGAACCTGAAGCAGAAGGAGAAGCAGGAGAAGCAGAAGAAGCAGAATCTGGAGAAGCAGAAGGAGAAGCAGAAGCAGAAATAGAAGCAAAAGCAGAAGGAGAAGCAGAAGGAGAAGCAGAAGAAGCCGAGGCAGTAGCAGAAGAAGCAGAAGATGCAGAAGCAGAAGGAGAAGCGGAAGGAAAAGCAGAAGAACTAGAAGGAGAAGAAGGAGAAACAGAAGGAGAAGCAGAAAGAGAAGAAGAAGAAGGATCAGCAAGACAATAGGAGAAGCAGGAGAAGCAAAAGAAACAGAAGAAGCAGAAGCAGTAGCAGTTGCAGCTAGAAGCAGAA
>NW_012300619.1:0-3497 GCF_000151885.1 Dipodomys ordii | reverse complement strand
TCTGCTTCTCAGTCTGTATCTGCTTCTGCTTTTCCTGATTCTAATTCTGAATCAGCATCTCCTTCTGTTTCTCCTTCTCCTTCTCGTTCTTCTGCTAATTCTTGAGCTTCTTATTCTGCTTCTACATCTTCAGCTTCATCTGCTACTGCTTCTGTTTCTTCTGTTTCTTCTGCTTCTCCTTATGATTTTGGTTCTCTCTCGCCTTCTCCATCTTCTTCTTCTGCTTCTCCTGCTGCTTCTGCTTCTGCTTATTCTACTATTTCTCTTTCTGCTTCTGCTTCTCCTTCTGCTTCTCCAGATTCTGCTTCTTCTGCTTCTCCTGCTTCTCCTTCTGCTTCAGGTTCTGCTTTTGCTTTTTCGACTTCTTCTGCTTCTGCTTCTCCTGCTGCTGCTTCTTCTGCTTCTCCTGCTTCTCTTTCTGCTTTTCCTTCTGTTTCTGCTTCTCCTTCTGCTTCTGCTTCTTCTCCTTCTTCTGTTTCTTCTGCTTCTGCTTCTCCTGCTTCTGCTTCTTCTACTTCGGCTTCTCCTGCTTCTCGTTCTGCTTCTCGTTCTGCTTCTCCTTCTCTTTCTCCTTCTTCTGCTTCTGCTTCTGCTTCTGCTTCTCCTTCTGCTTCTGCTTCAATTTCTCCGTCTGCTTCTCATTCTGCTTCTGCCTCTTCTATTTCTTCTGCTTCTCCTGCTTCTGCTTCTCCTGCTTCTCCTACTTGTCTTGCTGCTTCTCCTTCTGCGTCTCTTTCTGCTTCTGCTTATCCTTTTGCTTCTTCTACTCCTAATCCTTCTCTTTCGCCTTCTCCTTCTTCTTCTTCTGCTTCTCCTGGTACTTCTGCTTTTGCTTATTCTACTATTTCTGTTTCTTCTGCTTCTGCTTCAGATTGTGCTTCTTCTGTTTCTCCTGCTTCAGATTCTGCTTCTGCTTCTTCGGCTTCTCCTGTTTCTTCTGCTTCTGCTTCTCCTGCTTCTTCTGCTTCTCCTGCTTCTCTTTCTGCTTCTCCTTCTGCTTCTGCTTCTCCTTCTGCTTCTGCTTCTGCTCTTCGCCTTCTTCTGTTTCTTTCGCTTCTGTTTCTTCTTCTTCTTCTTCTTCTGTTTCTTCTGATTCTACTTCTGCTTCTCCTTCTTCTCCTTCTCTTTCTGCTTCTTCTGATTCTCCTGTTTCTCCTTCATGTTCTCCTTCTGTTTCTGCTTCTCTTTCTGCTTCTCTTTCTCCTTCTGCTGCTCCTTCTCCTTCTCCTTCTTCTGCTTCTCCCACTGCTTCTGCTTCTGCTTCTTTTGCTTATTCTTTTTCTTCTGCTTCTGCTTCTCCTGCCTCTGCTTCTACTGCTTCTACTGCTTCTCCTTATGCTTCTCCTTATGCTTCTCCTTATGCAGCTTCTTCTTCTTCTTCTTCTTCGTCTCCTTCTTCTTCTCTTTCTTCTGATTCTGCTTTTCCTGCTTCTTCTGCTTCTACTGCTTCTCTTTCTGCTTCTCATTCTTCTTCTGCTTCTCTTTCTGCTTCTCCTATTGCTTCTGCGGCTCTTCCTTCTCCTTCTCCATCTTCTACTTCTCCTTCTGCTTCTGCTTCTTCTGCTTCTAGTGCTTCTCCTTCTGCATCTTCTTCTGCTTCTGCTTCTCTTTCTGCTGCTTCTTCTGCTTCTGATTCTCCTTCTGCTTCTTCTGCTTCTCCTTCTGCTTCTCCTTCTGCTTCTCCTTCTGTGTCTCCTTCTCCTTCTCGTTCTTCTGCTTTTCCTTCTGCTTCTCCTTCTGCTTCTGCTGCAACTGCTACTGCTTCTGCTTCTTCTGTTTCTTCTGGTTCTCCTTCTGCTTTTGATTCTCTTTCTGCTTCTGCTTCTGCTTCTACTTCAGCTTCTCATTCTGCTTCTCCAGATTCGGCTTCTTCTGCTTCTCCTGCTTCTCCTTCTGCTTCAGGTTCTGCTTCTTCGGATTCTTATGCTTCTGCTTCTCCTGCTTCTGCTTCTTCGGCTTCCCCTCTTTCTCTTTCTGCTTCTCCTTCTGTTTCTGCTTCTCCTTCTGCTTCTGCTTCTTGTCCTTCTCCTGTTTCTTCTCCTTCTGCTTCTCCTGCTTCTCCTTCTTCTGCTTTTCCTGCTTCTCTTTCTGCTTCTCCTTCTGCTTCTGCTCCTTCTCCTTCTTCCGTTTCTTCTTCTGCTTCTCCCGCTTCTGCTTCTTCTGCTTCTCCTGCTTCTCGTTCTGCTTCTCTTCGTCGGCTTCTCTTTCTATTTCTGCTTCTGCTTCTTCTGATTCTGATTCTTCTCCTTCTTCTTCTCCTTGTGCTTCTGCTTCTTCTGCATCTCCTGCTTCTCCCTCTGCATCTCCTTCTGCTTGTGCTTTTCCTTCTGCTTCTTCTTCTGCTTCGGCTTCTCCTTCTCCTTCTTCTCCGTCTGCTTCTGTTTCTTCTGCTTTTCCTGCGTCTCCTTCTGCTTCTCCTTCTGTTTCTCCTTCTCGTTCTTCTGCTATTCCTTCTGCTTCTCTTTCTGGTTCTGCATCTTCAGCTTCTTCTGCTACTGATTCTGCTTCTTCTGTTTCTTCTGCTTCTCCTTCTGCTTCTCCTTCTGCTTTTGCTTCTCTTTCTGCTTCTACTTCTCCTTCTGGTTCTCCTTCTTCTTCTCCAGATTCTGCTTCTTTTGCTTCTCCTGCTTCTCCTTCTGCTTTAAGTTCTGCTTTTCCTTCTTCGGCTTCTTCTGCTTCTATTTCTGCTTCTCCTTCTGTTTCTGCTTCTAATTCTGCTTCTGCTCCTCCTACTCCTAATCCTTCTCTTTCTCCTTCTTCTTCTTCTGCTTTTGCTTCTTCGGCTTCTACTGTTTCTCTTTCTGCTTCTCATTCTGCTTCTGCTTCTCCTATTGCTTCTGTTGCACTTCCTTCTCCTTCTCCTTCTCCTACTTCTGCTTCTCTTTCTGCTTCTGCTTCTTCTGCTTCTCCTGATTCTCGTTCTGCATCTTTTTCTGCTTCTGCTTCTCCTTCTGCTGCTTCTTCTGCTTCTGCTACTCCTTCTTCTGCTTCTCCTTCTGATTCTCCTTCTACTTCTCTTTCTGCTGCTCCTTCTCCTTCTTCTGCTTCTCCCTCTGATTCTTCTTCTTATGTTTATTCTTTTTCTACTGCTTCTGCTTCTACTGCTTCTGCTTCTTCTGCTTCTACTTCTTCTCCTTATGCTTCTCCTTCTCCTTATGCTTCTCCTTCTCCTTCTTCTTCTCCTTCTTCTTCTTCTTCTTCTTCTTCTTCTTCTTCTTCTCCTTCTTCTTCTCCTTCTTCTTCTCCTTCTTCTTCTCCTTCTTCTTCTCCTTCTTCTTCTTCTTCTTCTTCTTCTACTTCTTCTTCATATTCTTCAACTAGGATCTAATAAAAGTCTACTTTAGTAGGAAAGGATGACAGAAAATGGAGGATACGGTGGGAGGGGTGCGCAAAACAGCGGAGGTACCAATATAACGAGACTGTGTCAAAATCAAATTCGGAACGCAGTAGACCAAAGCGAGCTACATAGAAAAGACAGATATCACTTGTCCTGTCAC
>NW_012300618.1:0-3497 GCF_000151885.1 Dipodomys ordii | reverse complement strand
GTCTCTCTGTGTCCCCCGCTGTGTCCATGCTCTTTCCCCTCTGTGTCCCGCTGTGTCCCGCTGTGTACTGCTGTGTCCCCCGCTGAGTCCGGCTGTGTCCCCGCTGTGTCCCAATGTGTCCTCGCTCTGTCCCCCGCTGTGTACCGCTGTGTCCTTCCTGTGTCCCATGCTGTGTCCCGCTGTGTCCCGCTGTGTCCCCGCTGTGTCCCCCACTATGTCCCGCTTTGTCCCCCGCTGTGTCCCGCTCTGTCCTTGCTGTGTCCCCCACTGTGTGCCGCTGTGTCCTCGCTGTGTCCCCCGCTGTGTCGCGCTGTGTCCTTTTGTGTCACGCTGTTTCCCCGCTGTGTCCCTGCTGTGTCCCTCTGTGTACCCCGCTGTGTCCAGCTTTGTCCCCGCTGTGTCTCGCTGTGTCCCACGCTCTGTCCCACATTGGGTCCCGCAGTGTCCCCCGCTGTGTCCCGCTGTGTCCCCCGCTGAGTCCCCTTTGTGTCACCGCTGTGTCCCGCTGTGTCCTCGCTGTGTCCCCTGCTTTCTCCCTCTCTGTCCCCCGCTGTGTCTCACGCTTTGTCCCTGCTGTGTCCCACTGTGTCCCGCTGTGTCCGGCTGTGCCCCCACTGTGTCCCGTTGTGTCCAAATCTGTGTACCACGCTGTGTAACGCTGTGTCCCCGCTGTATCGACGCTGTGTCCCGCTGTGTCCTCGCTGTGTTTCCCGCTGTGTCCCGCTGTGTCCCCCGCTGTGTCCCCCGCTGTGTCCTCGCTGTGTCCCCTGCTGTGTCCCGCTGTGTCCTCACTGGGTCCCCAACTGTGTCCCGCTGTGTCCCCTGCTGTGTCCCGCTGTGTCCGGCTGTGTCCCGCTCTGTCCCCGCTGTGTCCCGCTGTGTCCCGCTGTGTCCCGCTGTGTGCCTGCTGTGTCCCGCTGTGTCTGCCGCTTTGTCCCGGTGTGTCCCACTGTGTCCCCGCTGTGTCCCGTTGTGTCCCGCTGTGTCCCCGCTGTGTGTCCGCTGTGTCCCTCTGTGTACCCCGCTGTGTCCAGCTGTGTACCCGCTGTGTCCCGCTGTGTCCCCTCTCTGTCCTCTGCTGTTCCCCTCTGTGTCCCCCGCTGTGTCCTGCTGTGTCCCGCTGTGTCACACTGTGTTCTGTGTTGTCCCGCATTGTCCCCCGCTGTGACCTCGCTTTGTTTCCCGATGTGTCCCGCTGTGTACCACTCTGTGACCCCGCTGTGTCCCGCTCTGTACCCGCTGTGTCTCGCTATGTTCCCGCAGTGTCCCCGCTGTGTCCCGCTGTGTCCTCGCTGTGTCCACCGATGTGTCCCGTTGTGTCCTCAGCTGTGTATCCCGCTGTGTCCCCTCTGTATCGACGCTGTGTCCTGCTGGGTCCCGCTGGGTCCTCGATGTGTTCCCCATTGTGTCCCGCTGTGTCCCCCGCTGTGTCCCCCGCTGTGTCCCTGCTGTGTCCCTGCTGTGTCCCCGCTGTGTCCCGCTTTGTCCTCGCTGTGTCCCAAGCTGTGTACCGCTGTGTCCCCCACTGTGTCCCGCTGTGTCCTGCTGTGTCTCCGCTGTGTCCCACTGTGTCGCCCGCTGTGTCCCGCTGTGTACCGCTGTGTCCCGCTGTGTCCTGCTGTGTCCACGCTGTGTTCCCTGCTGTGTCCCACTGTGTACCCCTCTGTGTCCCCCGCTGTGTCCCGCTGTGTCCCCCGCTGTGACCCGCTGTGTCCCGCTTTGTCCCCTGCTGTGTCCCGCTGTGTACCCTGCTGTGTCCAGCTGGGTCTTCGCTTGGTCCCTCACTGTCTCCTGCTTTGTCCCCTGCTGTGTCCCACTGTGTCCCCCGCTGTGACCCGCTGTGTACTGCTGTGTCTCCCGCTGAGTTCCTCTGTGTCCCGCTGTGTCCCAATGTGTCCTCGCAGTGTCACGCTCTGTCCTGCTCTGTCCCGGCTGTGTCCTGCTTTGTCCCGCTGTGTCCCCACTGTGTGCCCACTGTGTCCCTCTGTGTCCCCCGCTGAGTCCCCGCTGTGTCCCCCGCTTTGTACCGCTGTGTCCGTGCAGTGTCCCCGCTGTGTCCCGCTGTGTCACACTGTCCCGTGGTGTCCTGCTTTGTCCCCCGCTGTGTCCCCCACTGAGTCCCCTCTGTGTCACAACTGTGTCCCGCTGTGTCCTCGCTGTGTCCCCCGCTGTCTCCCGCTTTGTCCCCCGCTGTATCCCGCACCCCACTGTACTGCTGTGTCCTCGCTGTGTCCCCCACTGTGTCCAGCTGTGTCCTCCGTGTATCCCAAGCTGTGTCCCGCTGTGTCCCTCTGTGTCCCCGCTGTGTCCCGCTATGTTCCCGCAGTGTCCTCGCTGTGTCCCGCTGTGTCCCGCTTGTCCTCACTGTGTCCCCCGCTGTGTCCCTTTGTGTCCCCAGCTGTGTACCCCGCTGTGTCCTGCTGGGTCCCCACTGTATCGACGCTGTGTCCTGCTGGGTCCCGCTGTGTCCTCGCTGTGTTCCCCGTTGTGTCCCGCTGTGTCCCCCTCTGTGTCCCCGCTGTGTCCCTGCTGTGTCCCTGCTGTGTCGCCGCTGTGTCCCGCTGTGTCCTGCTGTGTCCTCGCTGTGTCCCACGCTGTGTTCCGCTGTGTCCCCCGCTGTGTCCCGCTGTGTCCCTTATGGGTCCCGGTGTCCCCTGCTGTGTCCCGCTGTGTCCCGCTGTGTCCCTGCTGTGACCCTCTCTGTCCCCGCTGTATTGACGCTGTGTCCCGGTGTGTCCCGCAGTGTCCGCGCTGTGTTTCCGGCTGTGTCCCGCTTTGTACCCCTCTGTGGCCCATGCTATGTCCCGCTGTGTCCCTATCTGTCCCCTGCTGTCCCCCGCTGTGTCCCCCGCTGTGTCTCACTGTGTCGCCCGCTTTGTCCCGCTGTGCCCCTGCAGTGTCTCCGCTGTGTCCCACTGTGTCACACTGTGTCCCATGTTGTCCCGCTTTGTCCCCCGCTGTGACCTCGCAGTGTTTCCCGCTGTGTCCCGCTGTGTCCTCGCTGGGTCCCCCGCTGTGTCCCGCTGTGTTCCCCGCTGTGTCCCGCTGTGTCCGACTGTGTCCCGCTGTGTCCCGCTGTGTCCCCGCTGTGTGCCCGCTGTGTCCCGCTGTGTACTCCGCTGTGTCCAGCTGTGTCCTTTTGTGTCACGCTGTTTCCCTGCGGTGTCCCTGCTGTGTCCCTCTGTGTACCCCGCTGTGTCCAGCTTTGTCCCCGCTGTGTCTCGCTGTGTCCCACGCTCTGTCCCACACTGTGTCCCGCAGTGTCCCCCGCTGTGTCCCGCTGTGTCCCCCGCTGTGTCCCACTGTGTCCCCCGCTGAGTCCCCGCTGTGTCACCGCTGTGTCCCGCTGTTTCCTCGCTGTGTCCCCTGCTGTCTCCCTCTCTGCCCCAACTGTGTCTCACGCTTTGTCCCCGCTGTGTCCCACTGTGTCCCGCTGTGTCCCGCTGTGCCCCCACTGTGTCCCGTTGTTTCCACAGTGTGTACCACGCTGTGTAACG
>NW_012300617.1:0-3497 GCF_000151885.1 Dipodomys ordii | reverse complement strand
ACACAGCAGGACACAGCTGGGACACAGCGGGAGACAGCGGAGACAGAGAGGGGACACAGCGAGACACAGCGTTGACACAGATGGACACAAAGGAGTTCACAGCAGGACACGCGGGCACACAGCGGGACACAGCGGGGACACAGCAAGACACAGCAGGGTCACAGCGGGACATAGCGGGACAAAGCGGGACACAGCGCGGGACACAGCGGGGACACAGCCGGACACAGCGGGGACAAAGCGTGAGACACAGCGGGGGACAGAGCAGGAGACAGCGGGGGACACAGCGGGGACAAAGCGTGAGATACAGTTGGACACAGCGGGGACACAGCAAGACTCAGCAGGGTCACTGCGGGGGACACAGCGGGGACAAAGCGTGAGACACAGCAGGGGACAGAGCGGGAGACAGTGGGGGACACAGCGAGGACACAGCGGGACACAGCGGGGACACAGCAGTGGACACAGCGGGACACAGCGGGGGACACAGGGGACACAGCGGGACACAGCGGGGGACACAGCGAGGACACATTGGGACACCGCGGGGACACAGCGGGACTCAGCGGGGGACACAGCAGTACACAGCGGGACACAACGGGACACAGCAGGGCATAGCAGGGACACAGCGAGACACAGCGGGGGACACAGCGGGGTACACAGCCTGACACAGCGGGACACAGCGGGAACACAGCAGTGGACACAGCGGGCCACAGCGGGGGACACAGGGGGGACACAGCGGGACACAACGGGGGACACAGCGAGACACATTGGGACACAGCGGGGACACAGCGGGACTCAGCGGGGGACACAGCAGTTCACAGCGGGACACAGCGTGACACATCGGGGGACACAGTGAGACAGAGCAGGGGACACAGCAGAGGACACAGGGACACAGCGGGGAACACAGGGGGACACTGCGGGACACAGCGGGGAACACAGCGAGGACACATTGGGACACAGCGGGACTCAGCGGGGGACACAGCAGTGGACACAGCGGGACACAGCGGGACACAGCGGGGGACACAGAGGAGTAAACAGCGGGACACTGCGGGGAACACAGCGAGGACACAGCGGGATCAAGCGGGACACAGCGTCGATACAGCGGGGACACAGCGGGACACAGCGGGGTACACAGCTGGGTACACAACGGGACACAGCGGGGGACACAGCGAGGACACAGCAGAACACAGCGTGGGAAACTGCGAGGACACAGCGGGACACAGCGAGACACAGAGGGACACAGTGGGGACACAGCAGTAGACACAGTGGGACACAGCGGGGGACACAGCAAGACACAGCTGGGAACACAGCGAGGACACAGCGGGGACACAGCGGGGACACAGCGGGACCCAGCAGGACACAGCGGGGCACACAGCGGGACACAGCTTGGGACACAGCGGGAACACAGCAGGACACAGCGGGGGACACAGCGAGGACACAGCGGGACACAGCGGGACACAGCGTGGGACAAAGCGGGAGATAGCAGGGGACACAGCGAGGACACAGCGGGACACAGCGGCGACACATAGAGGACTCAGCGGGGGACACAGTGGGGAACAGAGCGGGACACAGCGGGACCCAGCGGGGACAAAGCGTGAGACACAGCGGTGGACAGAGCGGGAGACAGAGGCGGACACAGCGAGGACACAGCGGGACACAGCGGGGACACAAAGGTGGCTCAGGGGGGGCCACAGCGGGGGACAAAGCGGGACACCACGGAACACAGCGGGACACAGCGTGAAACAGCGGTGAACCTGCGGGGACACAGCGGGACACAGTGGGGGACACAGCGGGACACAGCGGGGACACAGCGGGGACACAGCGGGACCCAGCAGGACACAGCGGGACACAGCAGGACACAGCGGGGGACACAGTGGGACACAGCGGGGGACACAGCGGGACACAGCGGAGGACACAGGGAGGACACAGCGGAACACAGCATGGGACAAAGCGAGGACACAGCGGGAAACAGCGAGACACAGAGGGACCCAGCGGGGACCCAGCGGGGACCCAGCAGTGGACACAGCGGGACACAGAGGGGGACAAAGCGGGACACCACGGAACACAGCAGGACACAGCGTGAAACAGCAGTGAACCTGCGGGGACACAGCGGGACACAGCGGGGGACACAGCGGGACCCAGCGGGACACAGCGGGGGACACAGTCGGACACAGCAGGGACACAGTGGGGACACAGCGGGACCCAGCAGGACACAGCAGGGGACACAGCGGGACACAGCGGGACACAGCAGGGGACACAGCAGGGACACAGTGGGACACAGTAGGACACAGCGTGGGACAAAGCAGGAGACAGCGGAGGACACAGCGAGGACACAGCTGGACACAGCGGGGACACAGAGGGGACTCAGCAGAGGACATAGAGGGGAAAAAGCGGGACACCACGGGACACAGTAGGACACACGGGACACAGCGGGGACACTGCGGGACACAGCCGGGGGACACAGCGGTGGACAGCGGGGGACAGAGAAGGGACACAGCAGGACACAGAGGGGACACAGCTGGACACAGAAGGGTACACAGCGGGGCACAGCGGACACACAACGGGGACAGAGCTGGACACAGAGGGACACAGATGGGACAGAGCGTGACACAGCGGGACTCAGCGGGACACAGCAGGGGACTTAGCGGGACACAGCGGGGGACACAGGGAGGACACAGCTGGACACTGAATGAGACAGAGCGAGGACACAGCCGGACACAGCGAAACACAGCGTGACACAGTGGGGACACAGCAGGGGACACAGCGGACACAGCGGGGGACACAGAGGGACACAGCGGAGTACACAGCAGGGACAAAGAGGGACACAGCGGGGGACACAGCGAGGACACAGGGGGACACAGCGGTGAAACAGCGGGACACAGCTGGGGACACTGCGGGATTCAGCGGGACACAGCGGGGACACAGCAAGGACACAGCGGGGGACACAGCGGGACACAGCCGGATACAGCCGGGGACACAGCTGGACACACCGAGAGACACAGCGGGGGACACAGCGGGACACAGCGGAGAACAAAGAGAGGACACAGCGGGACCCAGCGGGACACAGCGTCGATAGAGCGGGGACACAGCGGGACACAGCGGTGACACAACCGGACTCAGCGGGAGACACTGCGGGACCCAGCGGGACCCAGCGGGGACACAGCAAGGACACAGCGGGGGACACAGCGGGACACAGCGGGACACAGCGGGGGACACAGCGAGTGACACAGCGGGGGACACAGCGGGACACAGTGGGGAACACAGAGAGAGACACAGCAGGACCCAGCGGGACACAGCGTCGATACAGCGGGGACACCGCGGGGTACACAGCTGTTGACACAACGGGACACAGTGGGGAACACAGCGGGACACAGCGGGACACAGTGGGGCACAGCGGGGACAAAACTGGAGACACAGTGTGGAACAGAGCAGGACACAGCGGGAGACACAGAGAGGACACAGTGGGGACACAGCGAGACTCAGCCGGGAACACAGCAGGGTGA
>NW_012300616.1:0-3498 GCF_000151885.1 Dipodomys ordii | reverse complement strand
TGCTACTGCTTCTACTTCTTCTGTTTCTTCTGCTTCTCCTTCTGCTTTTGATTCTCTTTCTGCTTCTGCTTCTCCTTCTGCTTCTCATTCTGCTTCTCCAGATTCTGCTTCTTCTGCTTCTCTTTCTGCTTCTCCTTCTGCTTCTGCTTCTTCTGCTCCTTCTCTTTCTTCTGTTTCTTCTTCTTCTGCTTCTCCTGCTTCTGCTTCTTCTGCTTCTCCTGCTTGTCCTTCTCCTTCTGCTTCTCCTTCTTCTCCTTCTCCTTCTGCTTCTGCTTCTTCTGATTCTCCAACTTCTCCTTCTTCTTCTCCTTCTGTTTCTGCTTCTCTTTCTGCTTCTGCATCTCCTTCTGCTTCACCTTCTGCTGCTTTTCTCCTACTTCTGTTTCTCCATCTGCTTCTGCATCTTATGCTTCTTTATTTCTTCTGTTTCTGCTTCTCCTGCTTCTGCTTCTTATGCTTCTACTGCTTCTTCTTCTGCTTCTGCTCCTTCTGCTTCTACTTCTCTTTGTGCTTCTGCTTCTCCTGCTTGTTTTTCTGCTTCTTCTGCTGCTTCTCCTTCTGCTGCTTCTTCTCCTTCTCCTTCTCCTTCTCTTTTTGCTTCGCCTTCTGCTTCTGCTTCTGCTTCTTCTGTTTCTCCTGCCTGAATTTCTAATTCTACTTCTTCTGCTGCTTCTCCTTCTGCTTCTACTTCTGATTCTGATTCTGCTTCTTCTGCTTCTTCTCTTTCGGCTTCTCCTGCTTCTGCTTCTTGTGCTTCTCCTGCTTCTCTTTCTGTTTCTCATTCCGCTTCTGCTTCTCCTTCTGCTTCTGCTTCTCCTCCTTCTCCTTCTCCTACTTCTGCTTCTCCTTCATCTTCTGCTTCTTCTGCTTCTCCTTCTGCATCTCCTTCTGCTTTTGCTTGGCCTTATGCTTCTTCTTCTGCCTCTGCTTCTCCTTCTCCTTCTTTTGCTTCTCCTTTTGCTTCTGCTTCTTCTGCTTTTCCTGCTTCTCCTTCTGCTTCTGCTTCTTCTGTTTTCCTTCTGCATATTTTTCTGCTTCTGCTTCTCCTTCTCCTTCTTCTGCTTCTCCTTCTTATTCTCCTTCTGCTTCTTCTTCTTCTGCTTTTCCTGCTTCTCTTTCTGCTTCTCCTTCTGTTTCTCCTTCTGTTTCTCCTTCTCCTTCTTGTTCTTCTGCTTTTCCTTCTGCTTCTCGTTCTGCTTCTGCTACAACTGCTACTGCTTCTATTTCTTCTGTTTCTTCTGATTCTCCTTCTGCTTTTGATTCTCTTTCTGCTTCTGCTTCTCCTTCTGATTCTCATTCTGCTTCTCCAGAGTCTGATTCTTCTGCTTCTCCTGCTTCTCCTTTTCGCTTACGTTCTCCTTCTGCTTCTTCGGATTCTTATGCTTCTGCTTCTCCTGCTTCTGCTTCTTCTGCTTCCCCTCATCACTTTCTGCTTCTCCTTCTGCTTCTGCTACTTGTCCTTCTCCTGTTTCTTCTGCTTGTTCTTCTCCTGTTTCTGCATTTCCTGCTTCTCCTTCTGCTGCTCTTTCTGTTTCTCCTGTTGCTTTTCCTTCTACTGCTCCTTCTTCTGCTTCTCTTTCTGCTTCTACTCCTGTTTCTCCTTCTCCTTCTCCTTCTAGTTCTTCTGCTTTTCCTTCTGCTTCTCCTTCTGCTTCTGAATCTTCTGCTTCTTCTGATACTGCCTCTGCTTCTTCTGTTTCTTCTGCTTCTCCTTCTGCTTTTGCTTCTCTTTCTGCTTCTGCTTCTCCTTCTGCTTCTCCAGATTCTGCTTCTTCTGCTTCTCCTGATTCTCCTTCTGCTTCAGGTTCTGCTTTTGCTTTTTCGGCTTCTTCTGCTTCTGCTTCTTCTGCTCCTGCTTCTCTGCCTCTCCTGCTTCTCTTTCTGCTTTTCCATCTGTTTCTGCTTCTCCTTCTGCTTCATCCCCTTCTTCTGTTTCTTCTGCTTCGGCTTCTCCAACTTCAGCTTCTCCTGCTTATCAATCAGCTTCTCTTTCTGCTTCTCTTTCTCCTTCTCCTTGTCATTCTCCTTCTACTGCATCTTCTTCTGCTTCTGCTTCTCCTTCTGCTTCTGCTTCTGCTTCAATTTCTCCTTCTGCTTCTCATTCTGACTCTGCACCTTCTGTTTCTTATGCTTCTCCTGCTTCTTCTATTCCTGCTACTCCTACTTCTCAAGCTGCTTCTCCTTCTACGTCTCTTTCTGCTTCTGCTTATCCTTTTGCTTCTCCTACTCCTAATCCTTCTCTTTCGCCTTCTCCTTCTTCTTCTTCTGCTTCTCCTGGAGCTTCTGCTTCTGCTTATTCTACTCTTTCTGTTTCTTCTGCTTCTGCTTCAGATTGTGCTTCTTCTGTTTCTCCTTCTGCTTCAGATTCTGCTTCTGCTTCTTCGGCTTCTTCTGTTTCTTCTGCTTCTGCTTCTCCTGCTTCTTCTGCTTCTCCTGCTTCTCTTTCTGCTTCTCCTTCTGCTTCTGCTTCTCCTTCTGCTTCTGCTTCTGCTCTTCTCCTTCTTCTGTTTCTTTTGCTTCTGTTTCTTCTGCTTCTTCTTCTTCTGTTTCTTCTGATTCTACTTCTGCTTCTCCTTCTTCTCCTTCTCTTTCTGCTTCTACTTTTACTTCTTCTGATTCTCATGCTTCTCCTTCTTCTACTTCTCTTTCTGCTTCTACTTTTACTTCTTCTGATTCTCCTGCTTCTCCGTTTGTTCTCCTTCTGTTTCTGCTTCTGCTTCTCCTTCTGCTTCTCCTTCTACTTCTCCTTCTTCTGCTTCTCCCACTGCTTCTGCTAATGCTTCTTTTGCTTATTCTATTTCTTCTGCTTCTCCTGCATCTACTGCTTCTCCTTATGCTTCTCCTTATGCTGCTGCTTCTTCTTCTTCTTCTTCTTCTTCTTCTTCTTCTTCTTCTTCTTCTTCTTCTTCTTCTTCTTCTTCTTCTTCTTCTTCTTCTTCTTCTTCTTCTTCTTCTTCTTCTGCTGCTCCTGCTGTTTCTGCTGCTACTGCTGCTCCTTTTGCTGCTCATTCTGCTGCTGCTGCTCCTTCTGCTGCTCCTATTACTGCTGCTGCTGTTCCTTCTCCTTCTTCTTCTTCTACTACTGCTGCTCCTTCTGCTGCTGCTGCTGCTCCTGCTGCTCCTTCTGCAGCTACATCTGCTGCTGCTGCTCCTTCTGCTGCTGCTTCTGCTACTGCTGCTCCTTCTGCTGCACCTTCTGCTGCTCCTTCTCCTCCTGCTGCTCCTCCTTCTTCTGCTGCTTCCTCCTGATGATGCTGCTTCTATTGATTATTCTTCTTCTGCTGCTGCTGCTTCTGCTGATGCTGCTACTGCTGCTCCTCATGATGCCTCCTCCTCCTCCTCCTTCTCCTACATCTTGGTGGTTCTTCTTGTAGTTCTTGTTGGTGGTTGATGATGTTGATTGATCATCCATCTTCTTCATCATCATCCTCCTCATACAACCTCCATCAACCTTCATGCATCCTTCATCGACAACTTCGAAATTCCTTAAACTTCAAC
>NW_012300615.1:0-3498 GCF_000151885.1 Dipodomys ordii | reverse complement strand
CCCCACTGTGTACCACTGTGTCCCGCAGGATCCCCTCTGTTTTCCGCTGTGTCCCGCTGTGTTCCGTGGTGTCCTCGCTGTGTCCCCCCGCTGTGTCCCGCTGTGTCCCGCTGTGTCCCCCACTGTGTCCCCCGCTGTGTCCCTATGTGTCCCACGCTTTGTCTCCCTGTGTCCCCGCAGTTTCCCCGCTGTGTCCTGCTGTTTCCCACTGTGTTCTGTGGTGTCCCGCTTTGTCCCCCGCTGTGTCCCCCGGTGAGTCGCCGCTGTGTCCCCGCTTTGTCCCGCTGAGTCCTCCATGTGTCCCCCGCTGTGTCCCGCTGTGTCCCCCGCTGTGTCCCGCTGTGTCCACTGCTGGGACCCGGCTGTGTCCCGCTGTTTCCCGCTGTGTCCTCACTTTGTCCCACTCTGTGTTCCGTTGTGTCCTCGCTGTGTCCCCCGCTGTGTCCCGCTGTGTCCCCCGCTGTGCCCTGCAGTGTCCCGCTCTGTCCCGCTGTGTCCTCGCTGTGTCCCGCTGTGTCCCCCACTGTTTCCCCTGCTGTGTCCGGCTGTGTCCCCCACTGTGTCCCGCTCTGTCCCCCTCTGTGTCCCGCTGTGTCCCCCGCTGTGTCGCACTGTGTCCCCGCAGTGTCACTGCTGTTTCCTGCTGTGTCCCGCTGTGTTCCGTGGTGTCCCTCTTTGTCTCTCGCTGTGTCCCCCGCTATGTCCCGCTGTGTCCGACTGTGTCCCGCTCTGTCCCCGCTGTGTCCCGCTGTGCCCCGCTGTGTCCCACTGCGTCCCGCTGTGTCCCGCTGTGCCCCCACTGTGTCCCGTTGTGTCCCCGCAGTGTCCCGCTGTGTCCCACTGTGTCACACTGTGTCCCGTGGTGTCCCTCTTTGTCCCCCGCTGTGTCCACCACTGAGTCCCCTCTTTGTGGCCGCTGTGTCCTGCTGTGTCCTCGCTGTGTCCCCCGCTGTCTCCCGCTTTGTCCCCCGCTGTGTCCCCGCTGTGTCACGCTATGTCCTCGCTGTTTCCCCCACTGTTTCCCGCTGTGTCCCCGCTATGTCCCCAGCTATGTCCCGCTGTGTCCAGCTGTGTACCCTGCTGTGTCCCGCTATGTTCCCGCAGTGTACCGCTGTGTCCCGCTGTGTCCTCGCTCTGTCCCACGCTGTGTCCCGTTGTGTCCCCAGCTGTGTACCTCGCTGTGTCCCGCTGTGCCCATGCTGTATCGACGCTGGGTCCCACTGGGTCCCGCTGTGTCCTCCCTGTGTCCCCAGCTATGTCCCGCCGTGTCTGCCACTGTGTCCCGCTGTGTCTACTGCTTTGTCCCCGCTGTGTCCCGCTGTGTCCTCGCTGTGTCCCCCGCTGTCTCCCGCTTTGTCCCCCGCTTTGTTCCGCTGTGTCACGCTGTGTCCCCCCTGTGTCCCCCGCTGTATCCCGCTGTGTCCCCGCTATGTCCCCAGCTGTGTCCCGCTGTGTTCCGCTGTGTCCCCCGCTGTGTCCCGCTATGTTCCCGCAGTGTCCCGCTGTGTCCCGCTGTGTCCTCGCTGTGTCCCCCGCTGTGTCCCGTTGTGTCCCCAGCTGTGTACCTCGCTGTGTCCCGCTGTGTCCCCGCTGTATCGACGCTGGGTCCCACTGGGTCCCGCTGTGTCATCCCTGTGTCCCCAGCTATGTCCCGCTGTGTCCGCCAGTGTGTCCCGCTGTGTCTACTGCTTTGTTGCCGCTGTGTCCCGCTGTGTCTTCGCTTTGTCCCACGCTGTATTCTGCTGTGGCCTCGCTTTTTAACTCGCTGTGTCCTGCTGTGTACCCCTCTGTGTCCCCCGCTGTGTCCCGCTGTGTCCCCCGCTGTGTCACCGCTGTGTCCCGCTGTGTCCCGCTGTGTCCCGCTGTGTCCCATGCTGAGTCCCGCTGTGTCCCGGCTTTGTCCCAAATATCCTCGCTCTGTCCCCCGCTGTGTACCGCTGTGTCCTTCCTGTGTCCCCGCTGTGTGCCCGCTGTGTCCCGCTGTGTACCCCACTGTGTCCAGCTGTGTCACCGCTTTGTCTCGCTGTGGCCACTCTCTGTCTCCGCTATCCCCCGCAGTGTGCCCCGCTGTGGACCGCTGTGTCCCGCTGTGTCCCCCGCTTTGTCCTGCTGTGTCCCGCAGTGTCCCCGCTGTGTCCCGCTGTGTAACACTGTGTCCCGTGGTGTCCCACTTTGTCCCACGCTGTGTCCCCCGGTGAGTCCCCTCTGTGTCGCCGCTGTGTCCCCCTGTGTCCTCGCTGTGTCCCCCGCTGTCTCCCGCTTTGACTCCCGCTGTGTTCCGCTGTGTCCCGCTGTGTCCCCGCTGTGTCCCCAGCTGTGTCCCGTTGTGTCCCGCTGTGTACCCCGCTGTGTCCTGCTATGTTCCCGCAGTGTCCCCGCTGTGTCCCGCTGTGTCCCGCTGTGTCCTTGCTGTGTCCCCAGCTGTGTACCCCACTGTGTCCCGCTGTGTCCCTGCTGTATCGACGCTGGGTCCCGCTGTGTCCCGCTGTGTCCTCCCTTTGTCCAACGTTGTGTCCCGCTGTGTCTACTGCTGTGTCCCTGCTGTGTCCCGCTGGGTCCAGCTGGGTCCCTGCTGTATCCACGCTGGGTCCCGCTGGGTCCTGGTCTGTCATCCCTGTGTCCCCCGCTGTGTACCGCTCTGTCCCCCGCTGTGTCTCTGCTGTGTCCCCGCTGTGTCCCGATTTGTCCCGCTGTATACTGCTGTGTCCCCCGCTGAATCACGCTGTGTCCCAATGTGTCCCAATGTGTCCTCGCTCTGTCCCCCGCTGTGTCCCGCTGTGTCCTCCCTGTGTCCCCCGCTGTGTCCCACTGTGTCCCGCTGTATCCCCTGCTGTGTCCCCCGCTATGTCCCGCTGTGTCCCCCGCTGTGTCCCACTGTGTCCTTGCTGTGTCCCATGCTGTGTGCCGCTGTGTCCTTGCTGTGTCCCCCGCTGTGTCCCGTTGTGTCCTGCTGTGTCACGCTGTTTCCCCACTGCGTCCCCGCTGTGTCCCTCTGTGTACCCCGCTGTGACAAGCTTTGTCCCCGCTGTGTCTCGCTGTGTCCCACGCTCGGTCCCCCACTGTGTCCCGCTCTGTCCCCCTCTGTGTCCCGCTGTGTCCCCCGCTGTGTCCCACTGTGTCCACGCAGTATCACTGCTGTTTCCTGCTGTGTCCCGCTGTGTTCCGTGGTGTCCCTCTTTGTCTCCCGCTGTGTCCCCCGCTGAGACCCCGCTGTGTCAACGCTGTGTCCTGCTTTGTCCTCGCTGTGTCCCCCGCTGTCTCCAGCTCTGTCCCCCGCTGTGTCTCACGCTTTTTCCCCGCTGTGTCCCACTGTGTCCCGCTGTGTCCCGCTGTGCCCCCACTGTGTCCCGTTGTGTCCACAGCTGTGTACCACGCTGTGTAACGCTGTGTGCCTGCTGTATTGACGCTGTGTCCCGCTGTGTCTCCCGCTGTGTCCTCGCTGTGTCCCCCGCTGTGTCCCGGTGTGTCCTCGCTGGGTCTCCCGTTGGGTCCCGCTGT
>NW_012300614.1:0-3498 GCF_000151885.1 Dipodomys ordii | reverse complement strand
GGAGAAGCAGAAGAACAGAAGAAGCAGAATCAGTAGCAGAAGAAGCTGAAGATGCAGAACCAGAAAGAGAAGCAGAAGGAATAGCAGAAGAACGAGAAGGAGAAACAGAAGGAGAAGCAGAAGGAGACGCAGGAAAAGCAGAAGAAACAGAAGCAGACGGAGAAGAAGGAGAAGGAGAAGCAGAAGCAGATGAAGAAGCAGAAGGAAAAGCACAAGCAGAAGGAGATGCAGAAGGAGAAGCAGGAGATGCAGAAGAAGCAGAAGCAAAAGGAGAACAAGAAGGAGAAGAATCAGAATCAGAAGAAGCAGAAGCAGAAATAGAAAGAGAAGCCGACGAAGAGAAGCAGAACGAGAAGCAGGAGAAGCAGGAGAAGCACAAGCGGGAGAAGCAGAAGAAGAAGAAACAGAAGAAGGAGAAGGAGCAGAAGCAGAAGGAGAAGCAGAAAGAGAAGCAGGAAAAGCAGAAGAAGCAGAAGCAGGAGAAGCAGAAGGAGAAGAAACAGGAGAAGGACAAGAAGCAGAAGCAGAAGCAGAAGGAGAAGCAGAAACAGAAGGAGAAGCAGAAAGAGAAAGAGGGGAAGCAGAAGAAACAGAAGCAGGAGAAGCAGAAGCATAAGAATCCGAAGAAGCTGAAGCAGAACCTGAAGCAGAAGGAGAAGCAGGAGAAGCAGAAGAAGCCGAATCTGGAGAAGCACAATGAGAATCTGAAGTAGAAGCAGAAGCAGAAGCAGAAAGAGAATAGAAAGCAGAAGGAGAAGCAGAAGAAACAGAAGAAGAAGTAGCAGTTGCAGCAGAAGCAGAAGGAAAAGCAGAATTACGAGAAGGAGAAGGAGAAACAGAAGGAGAAGCAGAAGGAGAATCAGAAGGAGAAGCAGAAGAAGCAGAAGGAGAAGCAGAAGGAGAAACAGAAGCAGAAGAAACAGCAGAAAGAGAAGCAGAAGCAGAAGAAGATGCAGAAGGAGAAACAGGAGAAGCAGAAGAAGCAGAAGCAGAAGGAGAAGTAGAAGAAGGAGAAGGAGAAGGAAGAGCCGCAGAAGCAATAGGAGAAGCAGAAAGAGAAGCAGAAGCAGAATGAGAAGCAGAAAGAGAAGCAGGAAAAGCAGAAGAAGCAGGAAAAGCAGAATCAGAAGAAATAGAAGAAGACGAAGAAGAAGAAGAAGAAGCATAAGGAGAAGCATAAGGAGAAGTATAAGGAGAAGCAGTAGAAGCAGAAGAAGCAGAAAGAGGAGAAGCAGAAGCAGAAGAAAAAGAATAAGCAAAAGAAGCAGAAGCAGAAGTAGTGGGAGAAGCAGAAGAAGGAGAAGGAGAAGGAGCAGCAGAAGGAGAAGCAGAAGCAGAAAGAGAAGCAGAAACAGAAAGAGAACAAGAAGGAGAAGCAGGAGAATCAGAAGAAGCAGAAAGAGAAGGAGAAGAAGGAGAAGCAGAAGTAGAATCAGAAAAAACAGAAGAAGAAGAAGCAGAAGAAACAGAAGCAAAAGAAACAGAAGAAGGAGAAGAGCAGAAACAGAAGCAGAAGGAGAAGCAGAAGCAGAAGGAGAAGCAGAAAGAGAAGCAGGAGAACCAGAAGAAGCAGGAGAAGCAGAAGCAGAAGAAACAGGAGAAGCCGAAGAAGCAGAAGCAGAATCTGAAGCAGAAGGAGAAACAGAAGAAGCACAATCTGAAGCAGAAGCAAAAGAAACAGAAATAGTAGAATAAGCAGAAGCAGAAGCACACAGGACAAGCAGAAGAAGAAGACGGAGAAGGCGAAAGAGAAGGATTAGGATTAGGAGAAGCAAAAGGATAAGCTGAAGCAGAAAGAGACGCAGAAGGAGAAGGAGCACGAGAAGTAGGAGAAGCAGGAGAAGCAGAAGCAAGAGAAGCAGAAGAAACAGAATACGCAGAAGCAGAATGAGAAGCAGAAGGAGAAATTGAATCAGAAGGAGAAGCAGAAGCAGAAGGAGAAGCAGAAGAAGGAGAAGTAGAAGCAGAAAGAGAAGCAGAACGAGAAGCAGGAAAAGCAGAAGCAGGAGAAGCAGAAGCAGAAGAAACAGAAGAAGGAGAAGAAGCAGAAGGAGAAGCGAAAAAAAGGAAAAGCAGAAATAGAAGCAGGAGCAGCAGAAGAAGCAGCAGCAGGAGAAGAAGAAGCAGAAGAAGCCGACGAAGCAGAAGCAGAACCTGAAGCAGAAGGAGAAGCAGAAGAAGCAGAATCTGGAGAAGCAGAAAGAGAATCAAAAGCAGAAGGAGAAGCAGAAGAAACAGAAGAAGCAGAGGCAGTAGCAGAAGAAGCAGAAGATGCAGAAGCAGAAGGAGAAGCAGAAGGAAAAGCAGAAGAACGAGAAGGTGAGGGAGAAGGAGAAACAGAAGGAGAAGCAGAAAGAGAAGCAGAAGAAGGAGCAGGAGAAGGATAAGCAGCTGGAGAAGCAGAAAGAGCAGCAGAAGGAGGAGCAGGAGATGCAGAAACAGGAGAAGCATAAGCAGAACAAACAGGAGAAGGACAAGAAGCAGAAGGAGAAGGAGAAGCAGAAACAGAAGGGGAAGCAGAAAGAGAAGGAGGGGAAGCAGAAGAAGCAGAAGCTGGAGATGCAGAAGCATAAGAATCCGAAGAAGCAGAAGGAGAACCTCAGGCAGAAGGAGAAGCAGGAGAAGCAGAAGAAGCAGAATCTGGAGAAGGAGAAGGAGAAGCAGAAGCAGAAAGAGAATCAAAATCAGAAGTAGAAGAAGAAGAAACAGAAGAAGTAGAAGCAGTAGCAGTTGTAGCAGAAGCAGAGCGAGAAGCAGAAGGAAAAGCAGAAGAAACAGAAGGAGAAGGAGAAACAGAAGGAGAAGCAGAAGGAGAAGCAGAAAGAGAAGCAGGTAAAGCAGAAGAAGAAGAAGCAGAAGGAGAATAAGAAGGAGAAGCAGAAGAAGGAGAAGGAGAAGCAGAAGAAGATGCAGAAGGAAAAGCAGAAGAAGCAGAAGGAGAAGCAGGAAAAGCAGAAGAAGCAGAAGCAAAAGGAGAAGCAAAAGAAGGAGAAGGAGAAGCAGAGGCAGAAGAAGAAGCATAAGGAGAAGCACAAGCAGAAGGAGATGCAGAAGGAGAAGCAGGAGAAGCAGAAGAAGCAGAAGATGAAGGAGAAGCAGAAGTAGGAGAAGGAGAAGGAGGAGAAGCAGAAGGAGAAGGAGAAGCAGAAGCGGAATGAGAAGCAAAAAGAGAAGCAGGAGAAGCACAAGAAGCAGAAGCAGGAGAAGCCGAAAGAGAAGAAGAAGAAGAAGCAGAATCAGAATCAGAAGTAGAAGCAGAAGCAGAAGGAGAAGCAGCAGAAGAAGTAGAATCAGAAATTCAGACAGGAGAAACAGAAGAAACAGAAGCAGAAGCAGAAGGCGAAGCAAAAAGAGAAGGAGAAGGAGAAGGAGAAGTAGAAGAAGCAGCAGAAGGAGAAGCAGCAGAAGAAGCAGAAAAACAAGCAGGAGAAGCAGAAGCACAAAGAAAAGTAGAAGCAGAAGAAGCAGAAGCAGAAGAAGAAGCATTAGAAGCACAAG
>NW_012300613.1:0-3498 GCF_000151885.1 Dipodomys ordii | reverse complement strand
AGAATATGCTAGGATTTTTCGTAATTGGGTTTGGTTAAGTCCTCCTCAGCCTCCTAGTAGGATTGATAAAATTGCCATAGGTATAATTAGGTTGTTTTCTATGAAAGGTGACAGTTGGTATAAGATTGAGATGGGAGCAAGTTTTTGTCAGGTTAATAAAATTAGACCGGATAATAGGGGAATTCCTTGAGTAACTTCTGGGACTCATAGGTGAAATGGGGCTAGGCCTAGTTTTATTGCTAGGGCAATTAATAGGCTCAGTGAAGTTAGTGGGTCAGGTGGTTGTTGCATGCCTCATTGCCCTGAGTGATGAAAATTGTTTATGATTGCGAATATTAGGATTATAGATGCGGTTGCTTGGGTTAAGAAATATTTTGATGCAGCTTCGGTTGATCGTGGGTTTTTATTAATTGTTATGAGGGGAATAAAAGAGAGTATGTTGATTTCTAGTCCTATTCATGCAAGTATTCAGTGTGAGCTTGTCATTGTAATGATTGTTCCTAGAATTATGGTAGATATAATGAGTACAAATGCGATAGTATTAATTAGTATGGGAAGGATTGAAACCAACGTTTTCGGGGTATGGGCCCGATAGCTTAATTAGCTTACCTTACTAGGATTTGGTGTAATTGGTAGCACGGAGAAATTTGGATTCTCAAGATAGGTTCAAGTCCTAAGGTCCTAGAAATAAGAGGGTTTTCACCTCTATGTTTTACTCTATCAAAGTAGCTCTTTTATCAGACATATTTCTATAGTATAGGTGGGATGCTTGCAGTGGAGATTGGGATTGCAATATATCATATACATAATGCTAGTGTTAGTGGTAGAAAATTTTTTCATAGTAGGTGTATAAGTTGATCATAACGGAATCGTGGGTAGGATGCTCGGATTCATAGAAAGACTGAGGATAGGATAAGAGTTTTAATGGCAAAGTTACATGAAGATAGTTCTGGTGTTATGGGATTATATGTGGGTCCAAAGAATAATATGGTAGTTAGGGCGTTTATAAGGATAATGTTTATGTATTCGGCTATAAAAAATAGGGCAAATGGTCCTCCTGCGTACTCTACGTTGAATCCTGAAACTAATTCTGATTCGCCTTCAGTAAGGTCAAAAGGGGCTCGGTTTGTTTCTGCTAAAGTTGAAATAAATCATATTATAGCTAGTGGCCATGCTGGTAAGATTATTCATATTTGTTCTTGAGATGATGATAAAGATGATATAGAGAATGAGCCACTAATTAATATAATTGATAAGAGAATAATAGCTAGGCATACTTCGTAGGAGATAGTTTGCGCTATAGCTCGGAGTGAGCCGAATAGTGAATATTTTGAATTAGATGCTCAGCCTGATCATAGAATTGAATAAACTGACATACTGGAGATTGCTAGGATGAATAAGAATCCCATGTTTATATTGATTAGTGGTTGAGGTAGTGTAAGTGGGATTCATAAAGAAAGGGCCAGAGCTAAAGCGAGGGTAGGGGCGATTGCGAATAGAAAGATGGAAGAGGTTGCAGGTCGTATTGGTTCTTTAATAAAAAGTTTTAATGCATCGGCAAATGGCTGGAGGATTCCGTATGGGCCTACTACGTTGGGTCCCTTACGTAATTGTATATAGCCTAGGATTTTTCGTTCTACTATGTTAGGAAAGCTATGGCTAGGAGAATTGGAATTATAAGTGTTAGGAAATTTATAATAAAACATTGTGTTAAGAAGAGGAGTTGACCTCTGGTTATAAAGTTTTAAATCTTATGCAATTACCTGGCTCTGCCATCTTAACAATCCCTAATGTCGGGATGTAATTGAGTGAGTTAAGTTACTTTGTAAGTTGATATAATATCATTTATTAAGTATTAAGGCGCTTTTGTAAAGTTGGCCTCATTTCTCTGGTCCTTTCGTACTAGGAGAAATAGGTAAATAGATAGAAACCGACCTGGATTGCTCCGGTCTGAACTCAGATCACGTAGGACTTTAATCGTTGAACAAACGAACCTTTAATAGCTGCTGCACCATTGGGATGTCCTGATCCAACATCGAGGTCGTAAACCTTATTGTCGATATGAACTCTTTAACAAGATTGCGCTGTTATCCCTAGGGTAACTTGGTTCATTGATCAGAATTATTTCTGGGTCAATATTTGGACATTTATAATTTGGACTAGTTGGTCTTAATGTTAGTCCTTCGGAGGTTTTTTTATGCTCCGAGGTCACCCCAACCAAAATGTTTATTCCAGTGGTTGCAGATTTTACATCGATTAGATTTGAAGTTGTTTAAGTTGGAATATTAATTTAAGCTCCATAGGGTCTTCTCGTCTTATTGTGTTATTTCCGCCTCTTCACGGAAAGGTCAATTTCATTGATCGAATGTAAGAGACAGTTAAACCCTCGTGATGCCATTCATACAAGTCCCTAATTAAGGAACAAATTATTATGCTACCTTTGCACGGTCAGGATACCGCGGCCGTTTAACTTGCGTCACTGGGCAGGCGGTGCCTCTAATACTGGTAATGCTAGAGGTGATGTTTTTGGTAAACAGGCGGGGTTTAAGTTTGCCGAGTTCCTTTTACATTTATTAATCTTTCCTAGTTTGCACTCCTGTGTTGGGCTAACAATAAATTAGTAACATTGGTTCTAGTAGTTTAGGTGGAAATGTATGATTGTTAACTATCAGCGATTTATTCGTTCTGTTATACACTTGTGCTAGGAGAAAATTTTTCTTATTACTTATACTAACAGTATTTCATCTAATATTAATTAGATTGGTCCAGTTATTTTGTAAGAGATGTAATATATTATTGGAATAAATTATATAATAGTGTTGAGCTTTAACGCTTTCTTAATTGATGGCTGCTTTTAGGCCTACTATGAATATTGTATCAATTACTCTTTACTTTAGGTTGTATCCTCTATCTAAAGAGCTGTACCTCTTTAGGTTAGCTTTAAAACTTACAGTAATTTTATTTTGGAAATGCAGGTAAGTTTTAAGGTGAACTAAGATTCTTTCTTGGACAACCAGCTATCATCAGGCTCGTTAGGCTTTTCACCTCTACCTTAAAATCTTCTCACTATTTTGCCACATAGATGAGTTGGCCCTGTGGTAGGCTGTTCTAAGGTAGCTCGTCTGATTTCGGGGTCTCTGGCTTAAGTTCTCTTTGTCAGGTGTTTTCTAGTTAGCTCATTATGCAAAAGGTATAAGGTTGAATCTTTGCTTTTTTATACTTAGGTTTATCTTTCATCATTCCCTTACGGTACTATTTCTATAGCGCTAAATTAAATTTTCTATCGCCTATACTAATATAGTTAGTAAATGATTTAGTTTACATGAAGGTAATATAGTAAATTTTATGATTTGTTAGGCTAGGTATGGTTCAAAATATTCATAGAGTGTGAAATCTTCTGAGTGTAAGTCAGATGCTTTTTTTAAGCTATATTTTGATTTTTCCAAGTGCACTTTCCAGTACACTTACCTTGTTACGACTTGTCTCCTCTCAATCTTT
>NW_012300612.1:0-3498 GCF_000151885.1 Dipodomys ordii | reverse complement strand
CCCCGCTGTCCCCCGCTGTGTCCCGCTGTGTCCCCCGCTTTATCTTGCTGTGTCCCGCAGTGTCCCCGCTGTGTCCCGCTGTGTAACACTGTGTCCCGTGGTGTCCCACTTTGTCCCACGCTGTGTCCCCAGCTGCGTCCCCTCTGTGTCGCCGCTGTGTCCCCTCTCTGTCCTCTGCTGTCCCCCACTGTGTCCCCCGCTGTGTCCCCAGCTGTGACCCGCTGTGTCCCGCTGTGTCCCCTGCTGTGTCCCCACTGTGTGCCCCCTGTGTCCCACTGTGTACCCCGCTGTGTCCAGCTGTGTTCCCGCTGTGTCCCGCTGTGACCCGCTGTGTTCCCAGCTGTGTCCCGCTGTGTACCCTTCTGTGTCCCCCTCTGTGTCCCGCTGTGTTCCCCGCTGTGTCACACTGTGTCCCGCTGTGTCCCCCGCTGTGTCCCTGCTGTGTCCCCGCTGTGTCCTGCTGTATACTGCTGTGTCCCCCGCTGAGTCCCGCTGTGTCCCCGCTGTGTCCCGCTGTGTTCCCCATGTGTCCCCCGCTGTGTCCCACCGTGTCCCACTGTGTCCCCCACTGTTTCCCCCGCTGTGTCCGGCTCTGTCCCCCGCTGTGTGCCGCTGTGTCCCGCTATGTCCCCCGCTTTGTCCTGCTGTGTCCCCGCAGTGTCCCCGCTGTGTCCCGCTGTGTCACACTGTGTCCCGTGGTGTCCCACTTTGTCCCCCGCTGTTTCCCCCACTGTGTCCTCCGCTGAGTCCCCTCTGTATCGACGCTGTGTCCCGCTGTGTCCTCGCTGTGTTCCCCGCTGTGTCCTGCTGTGTCCCCTGCTGTGTCCCCCGCTGTGTCCTCGCTGTGTCCCCCGCTGTGTCCTGCTGTGTCCTCGCTGGGTCCCCCGCTGTGTCCCGCTGTGTCCCCCACTGTGTCCCGCTGTGTCCGACTGTATCCCGCTCTGTCCCCGCTGTGTCCCGCTGTGTCCCGCTGTGTCCCCGCTGTGTGCCCGCTGTGTCCCGCTGTGTACCCCGCTGTGTCCAGCTGTGTCACCGAGGTGTCCCGCTGTGGCCCTACTCTGTCTCTGCTCTGTCCCCCGCTTTGTTCCGCTGTGTCCCGCTGTGTCCCCCGCTTTGTCCTACTGTGTCCCCACAGTGTCCCGCTGTGTCCCGCTGTGTCTCACTGTGTCCCGTGGTGTCCCTCTTTTGTCCCCCGCTGTGTCCCCCACTGAGTCCCCTCTGTGTGGCCGCTGTGTCCTGCTGTGTGCTCACTGTGTCCCCCGCTGTCTCCCGCTTTGTACCCCGAATTCTGCTGTGTCCCGCTGCGTCCTCGCTGTGTCCCCCGCTGTGTCCCGCTGTGTCCCCGCTATGTCCCCAGCTGTGTTCCGCTGTGTACCGCTCTGTACCCCGCTGTGTCTCGCTATGTTCCCGCAGTGTCCCGCTGTGTCCCGCTGTGTCCTGCTGTGTCCTCGCTGTGTCCCCCGCTGTGTCCTGTTGTGTCCCCAGCTGTGTACCTCGCTGTGTCCCACTGTGTTCCCGTTGTATCGAGTCTGGGTCCCGCTGGGTCCAACTGTGTCCTCCCTGTGTCCTCCGCTGTGTCACGCTGTGTCCGCCATTGTGTCCCGCTGTGTCTACTGCTTTGTCCCCACTGTGTCCCGCTGTGTCCTCGCTGTGTCCACACGCTGTGTTCCGCTGTGGCCTCGCTTTTTTCCCTACTGTGTCCCGCTATGTACCCCTGTGTGTCCCCCGCTGTGTCTCTCTGTGTCCCCCGCTGTGTCCATGCTCTTTCCCCTCTGTGTCCCGCTGTGTCCAGCTGTGTACTGCTGTGTCCCCCTCTGAGTCCCGCTGTGTCCCCGCTGTGTCCCAATGTGTCCTCGCTCTGTCCCCCGCTGTGTACCGCTGTGTCCTTCCTGTGTCCCATGCTGTGTCCCGCTGTGTCCCGCTGTGTCACCGCTGTGTCCCCCACTATGTCCCGCATTGTCCCCCGCTGTGTCCCGCTCTGTCCTTGCTGTGTCCCCCACTGTGTGCCGCTGTGTCCTCGCTGTGTCCCCCGCTGTGTCGCGCTGTGTCCTTTTGTGTCACGCTGTTTCCCCGCTGTGTCCCTGCTGTGTCCCTCTGTGTACCCCGCTGTGTCCAGCTTTGTACCCGCTGTGTCTCGCTGTGTCCCACGCTCTGTCCCACATTGTGTCCCGCAGTGTCCCCCGCTGTGTCCCGCTGTGTCCCCCGTTGAGTCCCCGTTGTGTCACCGCTGTGTCCCGCTGTGTCCTCGCTGTGTCCCCTGCTTTCTCCCTCTCTGTCCCCCGCTGTGTCTCACGCTTTGTCCCTGCTGTGTCCCACTGTGTCCCGCTGTGTCCGGCTGTGCCCACACTGTGTCCCAATGTGTCCAAAGCTGTGTACCACGCTGTGTAACGCTGTGTCCCCGCTGTATCGACGCTGTGTCCCGCTGTTTCTTCGCTGTGTTTCCCGCTGTGTCCCGCTGTGTCCCCCGCTGTGTCCCCCGCTGTGTCCTCGCTGTGTCCCCTGCTGTGTCCCGCTGTGTCCTAACTGGGTCCCCAACTGTGTCCCGCTGTGTCCACTGCTGTGTCCCGCTGTGTCTGGCTGTGTCCCGCTCTGTCCCCGCTGTGTCCCGCTGTGTCCCGCTGTGTGCCTGCTGTGTCCCGCTGTGTCTGCTGCTTTGTCCCGCTGTGTCCCACTGTGTCCCCGCTGTGTCCCGTTGTGTCCCGCTGTGTCCCCGCTGTGTGCCCGCTGTGTCCCTCTGTGTACCCCGCTGTGTCCAGCTGTGTACCCGCTGTGTCCCCCTGTGTCCCCTCTGTGTCCCCTCTCTGTCCTCTGCTGTTCCCCGCTGTGTCCCCCGCTGTGTCCCGCTGTGTCCCGCTGTGTCTCGCTGTGTCACACTGTGTTCCGTGTTGTCCCGCATTGTCCCCCGCTGTGACCTCGATTTGTTTCCCGATGTGTCCTGCTGTGTACCACTCTGTGACCCTGCTGTGTCCCGCTCTGTACCCGCTGTGTCCCGCTATGTTCCCGCAGTGTCCCCGCTGTGTCCCGCTGTGTCCTCGCTGTGTCCACCGATGTGTCCCGTTGTGTCCTCAGCTGTGTACCCCGCAGTGTCCCCTCTGTATCGACGCTGTGTCCTGCTGGGTCCCGCTGTGTCCTCGATGTGTTCCCCGTTGTGTCCCGCTGTGTCAGCCGCTGTGTCCCCCGCTGTGTCCCCCGCTGTGTCCCTGCTGTGTCCCCGCTGTGTCCCGCTGTGTCCCGCTTTGTCCTCGCTGTGTCCCAAGCTGTGTACCGCTGTGTCCCCCACTGTGTCCCGTTGTGTCCTGCTGTGTCTCCGCTGTGTCCCACTGTGTCCCCCGCTGTGTCCCGCTGTGTACCGCTGTGTCCCGCTGTGTCCAGCTGTGTCCTGCTGTGTCCACGCTGTGTTCCCGGCTGTGTACCCCTCTGTGTCCCCCGCTGTGTCCCGCTGTGTCCCCCGCTGTGACCCGCTGTGTACCGCTTTGTCCCCTGCTGTGAGAACTACTG
>NW_012300611.1:0-3498 GCF_000151885.1 Dipodomys ordii | reverse complement strand
CAGCGAGGACACAGCGGGACACAGCGAGACACAGCGGGACACAGTGGGGACACAGCAGTAGACACAGCGAGACACAGCGGGGAACACAGCGGGACACAGCGGGGAACACAGCGAGGACACAGCGGGGACACTACGGGAACATAGTGGGACACAGCGGGGCACACAGAGGGACACAGCGGGATAAAGCTTGGGACACAGCGGGAACACAGCAGGACACAGCGGGGGACACAGCGAGGACACAGCGGGACACAGCGTGGGACAAAGCGGGAGACAGCAGGGGACACAGCGAGGACACAGCGGGACACAGCGGCGACACATAGAGGACTCAGCGGGGGACACAGTGGGGGACAGAGCGGGACACAGCAGGACACTGCGGGGCACAGCGGGGGAAACAGCGGGACACAGCGGGGGACCCAGCGAGACCCAGCGGGACACAGCGGGACACTGTGGGGCAGAGCGGGGGATACAGCGGGACACAGCAGGGGACACAGGGAGGACACAGCTTAACACAGCATGGGACAAAGCGAGGACACAGCGGGACACAGCGAGACACAGCGGGACCCAGCGGGGACCCAGCAGTGGACACAGCGGGACACAGCGGGGGACAAAGCGGGACACCACGGAACACAGCAGGACACAGCGTGAAACAGCAGTGAACCTGCGGGGACACAGTGGGACACAGCGGGGGACACAGCGGGACCCAGGGGGACACATCTGGGAAAACAGCGGGACACAGCGGGACACAGCGGGGACACAGCGGGACACAGCAGGTCACAGCGGGGGACACAGCGGGACACAGCGGGACACAGCGGGGGACACAGCAGGGACACAGTGGGACACAGTAGGGCTCAGCGTGGGACAAAGCGGGAGACAGCAGAGGACACAGCGAGGACATAGCTGGACACAGCGGGGACACAGAGGGGACTCAGCAGGGGACATAGAGGGAAAAAAGCGGGACACCACGGGACACAGTAGGACAAAGTGGGACACAGCGGGGACACTGTGGGACACAGCCAGGAGACACAGCGGTGGACAGCGGGAGACAGAGAATGGGCACAGCGGGACACAGAGGGGACACAGCTGGACACAGAAGGGTACACAGCGGGACACAGCGGACACACAGCGGGGACAGAGCTGGACACAGAGGGACACAGAGGGGACAGAGCGTGACACAGGTGGACACTGAGGGAGACAGAGCGAGGACACAGCCGGACACAGCGAAACAAAGCGTGACACAGTGGGGACACAGCAGGGGACACAGCGGGACACAGTGGGGGACACAACGGGACACAGCGGGGTACACAGCAGGGACAAAGAAGGACACAGCGGGGGACACAGCGAGGACACAGCGGGACACAGCGGTGACACAGCGGGACACAGCGGGGGACACAACGACGACACAGCAGGACACAGCAGGGGACACAGTGGGGGACACAGCGGAACTCAGCAGGGAACACTGGGGGGACACAGCGGGTCACAGCGTGGACAAAGCGGGAGACAAAGTGGGGAACAGAGCAGGACACAGTGGAACACAGCGGGACATAGGAGTGACACAGCAGGGGACACAGCGGGACACAGCCGGGGACACAGCGGGACACAGCAGGGGAGACAGGGAGGACACAGCGGGACAAAGCGGGGGACACAGAGGGACACAGCGAGGGACACAGCGTCGATAGAGCGGGGACACAGCGGGGAACACAGCTGGGGACACAACGGGACACAGTGGGGACATAGAGGGACACAACGGGACGCAGCGGGACACAGCGGGGCGCAGCAGGGACAAAGCGGGAGACACAGCAGGGAACAGAGCAGGACACAGCGGGGGACACAGCGAGGACACTGCGGGACACTGCGGGAGACACAGCATGGACACAGCGGGACACAGTGGAACACAGCGGGACACAGCAGTGACACAGCAGGGGACCCAGCGGGACACAACCGGGGACACAGCGGTACACAGCAGGGCCACAGGGAGGACACAGCAGGACACAGCGGGGGACACAGCGGGAAACAGCGAGGGACACAGCAACGATAGAGCGGGGACACAGCGGGACACAGCGGGGTACACAGCTGGGGACACAACGGGACACAGTGTGGGACATAGCTGGACACAACAGGACACAGTGGGACACAGCGGGACACAGCGGGGGACACAGCGATGACAAAGCGGGACACAGCGGGGGACACAGTGGGACAGAGCAGGGTACACAGCAGGGGACACAGAGGGACCCAGCGGGACACAGCGGGGGACACAGGGGGAACACAGTGGGACACAGCGTGGGACACAGCGAGGACACATTGGGACACAGAGGGGACACAGCAGGACTCAGCGGGGGACACAGCAGTACACAGCGAGACACAGCGGTACACAGCGGAGCACAGCAGGGACACAGCGGGGGACACAGAGCGGGACACAGAGGGGTACACAGCGGGACACAGCAGTGGACAAAGCAGGACACAGTGAGGGACACAGCGAGGACACTGCGGGACTCTGCGGGAGACACAGCGAGGACACAGCGTGACACAGCGGAACACAGCGGGACACCAGGGACACAGCAGGGGACACAGCGGGACACAGAGGGGGACACAGCGGGACACAGCGGGGGACACAGCGAGACACAGCGGGACACAGCGGGGGACACAGCGATGACAAAGCGGGGATACAGCGGGACTCAACACGGTCACAGCGGGACACAGCAGGACACAGCGGGACACAGCGGGGACACAGCAGGGGACAGAGCGGGACACAGCGGGGGACACAGCGGGACACAGCGGGACACAGCAGGGGACACAGCGAGGACACAGCAGGACACATCTGGGACACAGCGGGAATCAGCGGGGGACACAGCGGGACACAGCGGGACACAGCGGGGACACAGCAGGGACACAGCGGGAGACACAGTGGGACAGAGCAGGGGACACAGCAGGGGACACAGAGGGACAGAGCGGGACACAGCAGGGGACACAGGGGGGACACAGCGGGACACAGCGGGGGACACAGTGAGGACACATTGGGAAACAGCGGGGACACAGCGGGACAGAGGGGGACACAGCAGTACACAGCGGGACACAGCGGGGCACAGCAGGGACACAGCGGGGGACACAGCGGGAAACAGCGAGGGACACTGCGGGGGACACAGCGGGACACAGTGTGGAACACAGAGAGTACACAGCGGGACCCAGCGGGACACAGCGTCGATACAGCGGGGACAAAACGTGACACAGCAGGGTACATAGCTGGGGACACAACGGGACACAGTGGGGGACATAGCGGGACACAGCGGGACACAGTGGGACACAGCGGGTCACAGCGGGGACAAAGCGGGGGACACAGCAGGGGACAAACGGGACACCACGGAATACAGCGGGATACAGCGGGACACAGGGGGGACACAGCATGACACAGTGGGACACAGAGGGGGACACAGCGGGACACAGCGGGGGACAGAGCGGGGGACAAAGCGGGACACCACGGGTCACAGTGTGTCACATCGGGAC
>NW_012300610.1:0-3498 GCF_000151885.1 Dipodomys ordii | reverse complement strand
TGAAGGAGAAGAAACATTAAGGAGAAGCAGAAACAGAAGAAAAAGCAGAAAGAGAAGCAGGAGAAGCAGAAGAAGCAGCAGCAGGAGAAGCAAAAGCAGAAGCAGAACCTGAAGCAGAAGGAGAAGCAGAAGCAGCAGAAGCTAGAAAAGCAGAAGCAGAAGAAACAGAACAAGCAGAAGAAGCAGAAGCAGAACGAGAAGCAGAAGAAGAAGAAGGAGAAAGAGAAGGATTAGGAGTAGGAGGAGCAGAAGGAGAATCAGAAGCAGAAAGAGAAGCAGAAGGAGAAGCAGAAGGAGTAACAGAAGAAGCAGAAGCAGGAGAAGCAGAAGCAGAATGAGAAGCACAAGAAGGAGAAATTGAAGGAGAAGGAGAATGAGACGGAGAAGCAGAAAGAGAAGTAGGAGAAGCAGAAGAAGAAGAAGCAAGAGAAGCAGAAGCAGAAGAAAGATAAGAAGGAGAAGAGCAGAAGCAGAAACAGACGGAGAAGCAGAAGCAAAAGGAGGAGCAGAAGAAGCAGAAGCTGAAGAAGAAGAAGAAGAAATAGAAAAAGAAGAAGAAGCAGAAGAAGAAGCAGCAGGAGAAGCAGAAGAAGAAGAAGGAGAAGGAGCAGCAGAAGGAGAAGCAGAAGCAGAAAGAGAAGCAGAAACAGAAGGAGAACAAGAAGTAGAAGCAGGAGAATCAGAAGAAGCAGATGTAGAAGCAGAAAGAGGAGAAGAAGGAGAAGCAGAAGTAGAATCAGAAGAAACTGAAGAAGAAACAGAAGCAAAAAAACAGAAGAAGAAGAGCAGAAGCAGAAGGAGAAGCAGAAGCAGAAGGAGAAGCAAAAAGAGAAGCAGAAGGAGAAGTAGAGGAAGCAGCAGAAGGAGAAGCAGCAGAAGAATCAGAAAAACAAGCAGGAGAAGCAGAAGCAGAAAGAGAAGAAGAAGCAGTAGAAGCATAAGAAGCAGAAGCAGGAGAAGCAGAAGCAGAAGCTAAAGAAGAAGCATAAGAAGCAGAAGCAGAGGGAAAAACAGAAGAAGGAGAAAGAGCAGCAGAAGGTGAAGCAGAAGGAGATGCAGAAGCATAAAGAGAAGCAGAAACAGAAGGAGAAGAAGAAGGAGAATTTGGAGAATCAGAAGAAGCAGAAGCAGAAGCTGAAAGAGAAGGAGAAGAAGGAGAAGGAGATGCAGAAGGAGAAGGACAAGCAGGAGAAGCAGAAGAAGCAGAAGCGGGAGGAGCAGAAGAAGAAGAAGAAACAGAAGAAAGAGAAGGAGCAGAAGGAGAAGCAGAAGCAGAAGGAGAAGCAGAAAGAGAAGCAGAAGAAGCAGAAGAAGCAGTAGCAGGAGAAGCAGAAGCAGAAGAAACAGAAGAGGCCCAAGAAGCAGAAGGAGAACCTGAAGCAGAAGAAGCAGAAGCAGCAGAAGCTGGAAAAGCAGAAGCAGAAGAAACAGAACAAGCAGAAGAAGCAGAACGAAAAGCAGAAGAAGAAGAAGGAGAAAGAGAAGGAGTAGGAGTAGGAGGAGCAGAAGGAGAATGAGAAGCAGAAAGAGAAGCCGAACGAGAAGCAGGAGAAGCAGAAACAGAAGAAGGAGAAGAAACAGAAGGAGAAGCAGAAACAGAAGAAAAAGCAGAAAGAGAAGCAGGAGAAGCAGAAGAAGCAGCAGCAAGAGAAGCAAAAGCAGAAGCAGAACCTGAAGCAGAAGGAGAAGCAGGAGAAGCAGAATCTGGAGAAGCAGAAGGAGAAGCAGAAGCAGAAAGAGAAGCAAAAGCAGAAGGAGAAGCAGAACTAGAAGCAGAAGAAACAGAAGAAGCAGAGGCAGTAGCAGAAGAAGCAGAAGATGCAGAAGCTTAAGGAGAAGCAGAAGGAAAAGCAGAAGAACGAGAAGGTGAAGGAGAAGGAGAAACAGAAGGAGAAGCAGAAAGAGCAGCAGAAGGAGGAGCAGGAGATGCAGAAACAGGAGGAGCATAAGCAGAACATACAGGAGAAGGACAAGAAGCAGAAGCAGAAGGAGAAGCAGATACAGAAGGAGAAGCAGAAAGAGAAGGAGGGGAAGCAGAAGAAGCTGAAGCAGGAGAAGCAGAAGCATAAGAATCCGAAGAAGCAGAAGGAGAACCTGAAGCAGAAGGAGAAGCAGGAGAAGCAGAAGAAGCAGAATCTGGAGAAGCAGAAGGAGAAGCAGAAGGAGAAGCAGAAGCAGAAAGAGAATCAAAAGCAGGAGAAGCAGAAGAAACAGAAGAAGTAGAAGCAGTAGCAGTTGTAGCAGAAGCAGAACGAGAAGCAGAAGGAAAAGCAGAAGAACAAGAAGGAGAAGGAGAAACAGAAGGAGAAGCAGTAGGAGAATAAGAAGGAGAAGCAGAAGAAGGAGAAGCAGAAGCAGAAGAAGATGCAGAAGGAGAAGCAGAAGAAGCAGAAGATGAAGGAGAAGCAGAAGTAGGAGAAGGAGAAGGAGGAGAAGCAGAAGCAGAAGGAGAAGCAGAAGCGGAATGAGAAGCAGAAAGAGAAGCAGGAGAGGCACAAGAAGCAGAAGCAGGGGAGGCCGAAAGAGAAGAAGCAGAAGAAGCAGAATCAGAATCAGAAGTAGAAGCAGAAGCAGAAGGAGAAGCAGCAGAAGAAGTAGAATCAGAAATTCAGGCAGGAGAAACAGAAGAAGCAGAAGCAGAAGCAGAAGGCGAAGCAAAAAGAGAAGGAGAAGGAGAAGTAGAAGAAGCAGCAGAAGGAGAAGCAGCAGAAGAACCAGAAAAACAAGCAGGAGAAGCAGAAGCACAAAGAGAAGTAGAAGCAGAAGAAGCAGAAAGAGAAGAAGAAGCAGTAGAAGCATAAGAAGCAGAAGCAGGAGAAGCAGAAGCAGAAGATAAAGAAGAAGCATAAGAAGCAGAAGCAGAGGGAGAAACAGAAGAAGGAGAAAGATCAGCAGAAGGTGAAGCAGAAGGAGATGCAGAAGCAGAAAGAGAAGCAGAAACAGAAGGAGAAGAAAAAGGAGAATTTGGAGAATCAGAAGAAGCAGAAGCAGAAGCTGAAAGAGAAGGAGAAGAAGGAGAAGGAGATGCAGAAGGAGAAGGACAAGCAGGAGAAGCAGAAGAAGCAGAAGCGGGAGGAGCAGAAGAAGAAGAAGAAACAGAAGAAAGAGAAGGAGAAGAAGGAGAAGCAGACGCAGAAGGAGAAGCAGAAAGAGAAGCAGAAGAAGCAGAAGAAGCAGTAGCAGGAGAAGCAGAAGCAGAAGAAACAGAATAGGCTCAAGAAGCAGAAGGAGAACCTGAAGCAGAAGAAGCAGAAGCAGCAGAAGCTGGAAAAGCAGAAGCAGAAGAAACAGAACAAGCAGAAGAAGCAGAACGAAAAGCAGAAGAAGAAGAAGGAGAAAGAAAAGGAGTAGGAGTAGGAGGAGCAGAAGGAGAATGAGAAGCAGAAAGAGAAGCAGAAGGAGAAGTAGAAGGAGAAACAGAAGAAGCAGGAGAAGCAGAAGTAGAATGAGAAGCACAAGAATGGAGAAATTGAAAGAGAAAGAGAATGAGACGGTGAA
>NW_012300609.1:0-3499 GCF_000151885.1 Dipodomys ordii | reverse complement strand
ACCACTGTGTCCCGCTGTTTCCTCGCTGTGTCCCCTGCTGTCTCCCTCTCTGTCCCCTGCTGTGTCTCATGCTTTGTCCCTGCTGTGTCCCTCTGTGTACCCCGCTGTGTCCAGCTTTGTCCCCGCTGTGTCTCGCTGTGTCCCACGCTCTGTCCCACACTGTGTCCTGCAGTGTCCCTCGCTGTGTCCCGCTGTGTCCCCCGCTGTGTCCCACTGTGTCCCCCGCTGAGTCCCTGCTGTGTCACCGCTGTGTCCCGCTGTTTCCTCGCTGTGTCCCCTGCTGTTTCCCTCTCTGTCCCTCGCTGTGTCTCACGCTTTGTCCCCGCTGTGTCCCACTGTGTCCCGCTGTGTCCCGCTGTGCCCCCACTGTGTCCCGTTGTGTCCACAGTGTGTACCATGCTGTGTAACGCTGCCTCCCCGCTGTATCGACGCTGTGTCCCGTTGTGTCCCACTGTGTCCTCGCTGTGGTCCCCACTGTGTCCCGCTGTGTCCCCTGCTGTGTTCCGCGCTGTGTCCTCGCTGTGTCCCCTGTTGTGTCCCGCTGTGTCCTCACTGTGTAGCCCACTGTGTCCCGCTGTGTCCCCCGCTGTCCCCCGCTGTGTCCCGCTGTGTCCCGCTGTGTCCCCCGCTGTATCTTGCTGTGTCCCGCAGTGTCCCCGCTGTGTCCCGCTGTGTAAAACTGTGTCCCGTGGTGTCCCACTTTGTCCCACGCTGTGTCCCCAGCTGCGTCCCCTCTGTGTCGCCGCTGTGTCCCTCTCTGTCCTCGCTGTGTCCCCCACTGTGTCCCGCTTTGTCTGCCACTGTGTTCCGCTGTGTCCAGCTGTGTCCTCGCTGTGTCCCCCACTGTGTCCCGTTGTGTCCATAGATGTGTACCACGCTGTGTAACGCTGTGTGCCGGCTGTATCGATGCTGTGTCCCGCTGGGTCCCAAGGGTCCTCGCTGTGTTCCCCGCTGTGTCCCGCTGTGTCCCCCGATGTGTCCCCCGCTGTGTCCTCGCTGTGTCCCCCGCTGTGTCCCGCTGTGTCCTCGCTCTGTCCCCCGCTGTGTCCCGCTGTGTCCCCCGCTGTGTCCCGCTGTGTCCCGCTCTGTCCCTGCTGTGTCCCGCTGTGTCCCCCTGTGTCCCCCGCTGTGTCCCGCTATGTTCCCGCAGTTTCCCCGCTGTGTCCAGCTGTGTCCCACTGTGTCCCGTGGTGTCCCAGTTTGTCCTTCGCTGTGTCCCCAGGTGAGTCCCCGCTGTGTCCCGCTGTGTCCCCCACTGGGTCCCGCTGTGTCCCCGCAGGGTCACCGCTGTTTCCCGCTGTGACCCGCTGTGTTTCGTGGTGTCCCGCTTTTTCCCCCGCTGTGTCCCCCGCTGAGTCCCTGCTGTGTCCCCCGCTTTGTACCGCTGTGTCCCCGCAGTGTCCCCACTGTGTCCCGCTGTGTCACACTGTCCCGTGGTGTCCTGCTTTGTCCCCCGCTGTGTCCCCCACTGAGTCCCCTCTGTGTCACAACTGTGTCCCGCTGTGTCTTCGCTGTGTCCCCCGCTGTCTCCCGCTTTGTCCCCTGCTGTATCCCACACCCCACTGTACCACTGTGTCCTCGCTGTGTCCCCCACTGTGTCCAGCTGTGTCCTCCGTGTATCCCAAGCTGTGTCCCGCTGTGTCCCTCTGTGTTCCCGCTGTGTCCCGCTATGTTCCTGCAGTGTCCTCGCTGTGTCCCGCTGTGTCCCGCTTGTCCTCGCTGTGTCCCCCGCTGTGTCCCTTTGTGTCCCCAGCTGTGTACCCCGCTGTGTCCTGCTGTGTCGCCACTGTATCGATACTGTGTCCTGCTGGGTCCCGCTGTGTCCTCGCTGTGTTCCCCGTTGTGTCCCGCTGTGTCCCCCGCTGTGTCCCCACTGTGTCCCTGCTGTGTCCCTGCTGCGTCACCCCTGTGTCCCGCTGTGTCCTGCTGTGTCCTCGCTGTGTCCCACGCTGTGTTCCGCTGTGTCCCCCGCTGTGTCCCGCTGTGTCCCGCTGTGTCCCCGCTGTGTCCCGCTGTGTCCCCCGCTGTGTCCCGCTGTGCCCCGCTGTGTCCCTGCTGTGACCCTCTCTGTCCCCGCTGTATTGACGCTGTGTCCCGGTGTGTACCGCTGTGTCCGCGCTGTGTTTCCGGCTGTGTCCCGCTGTGTACCCCTCTGGGTCCCCTGCTGTGTCCCCCTGTGTCCCCTCTCTGTCCCCTGCTGTCCCCCGCTGTGTCCCCCGCTGTGTCTCACTGTGTCGCCTGCTTTGTCCCGCTGTGCCCCTGCAGTGTCCCCGCTGTGTCCCACTGTGTCACACTGTGTCCCGTGTTGTCCCGCTTTGTCCCCCGCTGTGACCTCGCAGTGTTTCCCGCTGTGTCCCGCTGTGTCCCCCTGTGTCCCCCGCTGTGTCCCGCTATGTTCCCGCAGTGTCCCCGCTGTGTCCTGCTGTGTCCCACTGTGTCCCGTGGTGTCCCAGTTTGTCCTTCGCTGTGTCCCCAGGTGAGTCCCCGCTGTGTCCCGCTGTGTCCCCCACTGGGTCCCGCTGTGTCCCCGCAAGGTCACCGCTGTTTCCCGCTGTGACCCTCTGTGTTCCGTGGTGTCCCGCTTTGTCCCCCGCTGTGTCCCCTGCTGAGTCCCCGCTGTGTCCCCCGCTTTGTACCGCTGTGTCCCCGCAGTGTCCCCGCTGTGTCCCGCTGTGTCACACTGTCCCGTGGTGTCCTGCTTTGTCCCCCGCTGTGTCCCCCACTGAGTCCCCTCTGTGTCACAACTGTGTCCCGCTGTGTCCTCGCTGTGTCCCCCGCTGTCTCCCGCTTTGTCCCCCGCTGTATCCCGCACCCCACTGTACCACTGTGTCCTCACTGTGTCCCACACTGTGTCCAGCTGTGTCCTCCGTGTATCCCAAGCTGTGTCCCGCTGTGTCCCTCTGTGTCCCCGCTGTGTCCCGCTATGTTCCCGCAGTGTCCTCGCTGTGTCCCGCTGTGTCCAGCTTGTCCTCGCTGTGTCCCCCGCTGTGTCCCTTTGTGTCCCCAGCTGTGTACCCCGCTGTGTCCTGCTGTGTCCCCACTGTATCGACGCTGTTTCCTGCTGGGTCCCGCTCTGTCCTCGCTGTGTTCCCCGTTGTGTCCCGCTGTGTCCCCCGCTGTGTCCCCGCTGTGTCCCTGCTGTGTCCCTGCTGTGTCGCCGCTGTGTCCCGCTGTGTCCTGCTGTGTCCTCGCTGTGTCCCACGCTGTGTTCCGCTGTGTCCCCGCTGTGTCCCGCTGTGTCCCGCTGTGTCCCCGCTGTGTCCTGCTGTGTCCCCCGCTGTCCCCCGCTGTGTCCCGCTGTGTCCCTGCTGTGACCCTCTCTGTCCCCGCTGTATTGACGCTGTGTCCCGGTGTGTCCCGCTGTGTCCGCTCTATGTTTCCGGCTGTGTCCCGCTGTGTACGCCTCTGGGTCCCCGGCTGTGTCCCGCTGTGTCCCCTCTCTGTCCCCTGCTGTCCCCCGCTGTGTCCCCCGCTGTGTCTCACTGTGTCGCCCGCTTGA
>NW_012300608.1:0-3499 GCF_000151885.1 Dipodomys ordii | reverse complement strand
GGACACAGCAGGGGACACAGCGAGGAAACAGCGGAACATAGCGGTGGGACACAGAGAGGACACAGCGGGACACAGCCAGACAAAGCGGGACACAGCGTGGACACAGCAGTAGACACAGCGGGACATAGCAGGGGACACAGCTGGGGACACAACGGGACACAGCAGGGGACACAGCGAGGACAGAGCAGGACACAGCGGGACACAGCGGGGACACAGCGTCGATACAGCGGGGACACAGCGAGATCCCGCAGGCAACACAGGAAGAAAACAGCGGGACCCAGTGGGACACAGCGTCGATACAGCGGGACACAACTGGGTACACAGCTGGGGACACAACAGGACACAGCGGGGGACACAAGGGTACACAGAGGGACATAGCGGGGGACACAGCAGGACCCAACGGGAGACCCAGCGAGGACACAGCGGGACACAGCGGGGGACACAGGGGGACACAGCGGGGGACACAGCGGGGAACACAGCGAGGACACAGCGGGGGACACAGCGGGACACAGCGTCGATACAGCGGGCACACAGCGTTACACAGCGTGGTACACAGCTGTGGACACAACGGGACACAGTGGGGGCACAGCGGGACACAGCACGACACAGTGGGACACAGCGGGGAAAATGCGTGAGACACAGCGGGGGACAGAGCTGGAGAAGCGGGGGACACAGCGAGGACACCCCAGGACACAGCGTTGACACAGCGGGGTCTCAGCGGGGGACACAGCGGGAGACAAAGAGGGACATCACGGAACACAGCGGGACACAGCAGGAAACAGCAGTGATACTGCGTGGACACAGTGGGACACAGCGGGGGACACAGCGGGACACAGAGGGGGACAGAGCGGGACACAGTGGGGACAGAGCGTGGGACACAGTGAGACACAGCGGGGACAAAGCTGGTCACAGCGGGATACACAGAGGGACACAGCGGGGACGCAGTAGGGAAACAGCGTGACACAGCAGGCACAGCGGGACACAGCGGGGGACACAGCAAGGACACAGCGGCACACAGCATGGGACACAGCAAGGACACAGTGGGACACAGCGGGGGACACAGCGGGACATAGCGGGGGACACAGCGGGGTACACAGCGGGACACAGCGGGAGACAGCGTGGGACACAGGGAGGACACAGCGGGACACAGCGGGGGACAGAGCGAGGACACATTGGGACACATTGGGACACAGCGTGATTCAGCGGGGGACACAGCAGTATAAAGCGGGACAAAGCGGGACACAGCGGGGACACAGCAGAGACACAGCGGGGGACAGAGCGGTACACAGCGGGGGACAAAGGGATGACAGACCAGGACCCAGCGGGACCCAGCGTGGATACAGCAGGGACCCAGCTGGACCCAGTGGGACACAGCGGGGACACAGCAGTAGACACAGCGGGACACAGCGTTGGACAAAGGGAGGACACAGCGGGACACAGCGGGACCCAGCGTCGATACAGCAGGGACACAGCGGGACACAGTGGGGTACACAGCTGGGGACACAGCAAGGACACAGCGGGACACAGCGGGACACAGCGGGGACACTGCGGGAACATAGCAGGACACAGCGGGTACACAGCGGGACACAGCGGGACACAGCTGGGGACACAGCGGGGACACAGCGGGACACAGCGGAACACAGCGGGAGTCAAAGCGGGAGACAGCGGGGGACACAGCGAGGACACAGGGGGACACAGCGGCGACACAGAGAGGACTCACCGGGGGACACAGCGTGGGACAAAGTGGGACACCACGGGACACAGTGTTACACAGCGGGACACAGCGGGGACACTGCGGAACACAGAAGGAGAAAGCGGGGGACACAGCGGGACACAGCGGGACACAGCGGGGCACACAGCGGGGGACAGCGGAGACAGAGAGTGGCCACAGCGAGACAAAGCGGTGACACAGCTGGACACAGCGGGGTACACAGCGGGACACAGCGGGCACACAGCGGGGACACAGCGGGACACAGCGGGACACAGCGGGGACACAGTGGGACACAGCGGGACACAGCAGGCACACAGCGGGGACACAGCGGGACACAGCGGGACACAGCGGGGACAGAGAGGGACATAGCCGGACACAGCGGGACACAGCGGGGGACACAACGGGACACAGTGGGGGACCCAGTGAGGACACAGCGGGACACAGCAGGGACACAACAGGCACACAGCGGTGACACAGCGGGACACAGCGGGACACAGCGGGGACAGAGAAGGACATAGCCGTACATGCGGGATACAGCGGGGGACACAGCGGGACACAGTGGGGGACCCAGTGAGGACACAGCGGGACACAGCAGGGGACACAGCAAGGACACAGCGGGGGACACAGCAAAGGACACAGCGGGACACAGCGGGGAACACAGCGAGGACACAGCAGGACACAGTGGGACAGAGCGTCGATACAGCGGGGACACAGCGTTACACAGCGTGGTACACAGTTGTGGACACAACGGGACACAGTGGGGGCACAGCCGGACACAGCGGGACACAGTGGGTCACAGCAGGGACAAAGCATGAGACACAGCGGGGGACAGAGAGGGAGACAGCAGGGGACACAGCGAGGAAACAGCGGGACACAGCGGTGACACAGCGGGGACTCAGCAGGGGACACAGCGGGACACAGCGGGGGACACAGCAGGACACAGCCCGGGACACTGCGGGACACAGTGTGGGACAGAGCGTGGGACACAGCGAGACACAGCGGGGACAAAGTTGGACACAGCGAGGTACACAGAGGGACACAGCAGGGAAACAGCGTGACACAAAAGGACACAGCGGGACACAGCGGGGGACACAGCGAGTACACAGCGGCACACAGTGGGGGACACAGCAAGGACAGAGCGGGACACAGCGGGGGACACAGCGGGACATAGCGGGGGACACAGGGGGGGACACAGCGGGACACAGCGGGACACAGCAGGGGACACAGGAAAGACACAGCGGTACACAGCGGGGGACAGAGCGAGGACACATTGGGACACAGCGGGGACACAGCGGGACACAGCGGGGACACAGCAGGAACACAGCGGGGGACACAGTGGGAAACAGCGGGGGACACAGAGGGGTACACAACGGGACACAGCAAGGAAAAAAGTGAGGCCACAGCAGAACACAGCGTGGGACACAGCGAGGACACAGCGGGTCACAGCAGGACACAGCGGCGACAAAGCAGTAGACACAGCAGGACACACTGGCGGACACGGCGGGACATAGCTGGGGACACAGGGAGGACACAGCGGGACCCAGTGGGACCCAGCGGCGATACAGCGGGACACAGCGAGGTACACAGCTGGGGACACAACGGGACACAGCGGGGGACACAGCGAGGACACAGCGGGACACAGCGGGACACTGCGGGAACATAGCGGGACACAGCGGGGGACACAGCGGAACACACGGGGACACAGCTGGGGACATAGCGGGGACACAGCGGGATACAGCGGGGGACACATGGTAGGACACAGCGTGACACAGCGGACAAAGCGGGGGA
>NW_012300607.1:0-3499 GCF_000151885.1 Dipodomys ordii | reverse complement strand
AGGGGACACAGCGGGGGACAGTTTGGAGACACAGCGGGGACACAGCGGGGACTCAGCGGAACACAGTGGGGACACAGCGGGGGACAGCAGGGAGACACAGCGGGGACACACCGGGGACACATTTGTACACAGCGGGACACAGCCGGTACACAGCAATACACAGCGGGACACAGCGGGGACAAAACCAGGACAGAGCGGGACACAGAGGTACACAGCGAGGGACACAGTGGGGGAGAGTTGGGACAAACCGGGGAACAACGCGGACACAACAGGACACAGCTAGGACACAGCGGGGACACAGCGGGGACACAGCAGGGGACACAGTGGGACACAGCAGGGGATACAGCCAGGACACAGAGGGGACATAGGGGGACACTGCGGGACACAGTGGGATACAGCGGGGACAGAGAGACATAGCAGTTACACAGCGATGACACACCAGGGACACAGAGGGGACACAGCGGGGACACAGCAGGACACAGCGGGACCCAGCGGGGACACAGCGGGGACACAGCAGGACACAGCGGGGGACACAGAGGCAGACACAGAGGCGGACACAGCGGGACACAGCGGGACAGATCGGGACACAGCGGGGACACAGCGAGGACACAGCGGAACACACAGCGGGGAACACAGCGGGGAACACAGCGGGACACAGCGGGACACAGCGGGGGACATAGCATGGACACAGCGGGTCACAGTGGAGAAATAGTGGGGGACACAGCGAGGGACACAGCGGGATACAGAAGGACACAGCGGGGGACACAGAGGCAGACACAGAGGCGGACACAGCGGGACACAGCGGGACAGATCGGGACACAGCGGGGACAAAGCGGAGACACAGCAATACACAGCGGGACACAGCGGGAAACACAACCGGACACAGCGGGGGACGCAGCGGGACACAGCGGGGACACAGCGGGGGACACAGCGGGGGACACAGCGGGGCACAAAGTCAGAAACCACCGGATACAGCGGAACATAGCGGGGACACGCACGGGACACAGCGGGTGACACAGCGGGGGACACAGCGGGTGACAGCGGTGACACTGCTGGGGACAGCGGGGACACACCGGGACACAGTGGGGGACAGCGGGGAAACAGGGGGGACACAGCGAGACACAGCGGGGGACACAGCGGTAAACAGAAGGGGACACAGCGGGACTCAGCTGGGAACACATCAAAGGACACAGCGGAACACAGCGGGGGACACAGGGGAACACAGCGGGACACAGCCGGACAAGCTGGGGACACAGCGGGTGACACAGCGGGGGAAACAGCGGGAAACAGCGGGGTACACAGTGAGGACACAGCAGGACACAGCGGGGGACACAGCAGGACACAGCGGGGTACACAGAGGCAGACACAGCGGTACACATCGGGACACAGCAGGGACACAGGGGGACACAGCGGGACACAACGGGGACACAGCAGGACACAGCAGGGACACAGCGGGTACACAGCGGGGGACACAGTGGGACACAGCAGGGACACAGAGGGACTCAGCGGTTACACAGCGAGAACACACCAGGGACACAGCGGGACACAGAGGAGACAAAGCGGGGACACAGCGAGACACAGCGAGGACACAGCGGGACACAGCGGAGGACACAGAGGGGGACAGCGGTGACACACCGGCGGAGAGCGGGGACACAGCGGGACACAGCGGGGTACAAAGCGGGACACAGTGGGGGACACAGCGGGGGACACAGTGGACACAGCTGGGGACACAGCAAGGACACAGGGGGACACAGCGGGGGACACAGCGGGTGACAGCGGGGACACACATGCAGACAGCGAGGACACAACGGGACACAGCGTGTGACATCGGGGACACAGCGGGACACAGCAGGGACACAGCAGTGACACAGCGGGTCACAGTGGGGACACAGTGTGGGACACAGCGAGGACACAGTGGGACACAGAAGGATACACAGAGAGGACACAGCGTGACACATGGGGACACAGCGGGACACAGCGGGGAACACAGAGAGGACACAGCGGGACACAAATGGGGACACAGCAAGGACACAGCAGGAAACAGCGGGAAAGAGTGGGACACAGCAGGGGACACAGCCGGGGACACAGCGGGACACAGCAGAACACAGCGGGGACACACCAGGGACACAGCGGGACACAGTGGGGACACAACGGGGGACACAACGGGTGACACAGTGGGACACAGTGGGGTACACAAAGGGACACAGCAGGACACTGCAGGGTACACAGCGGGACATAAAGGGACACAGCAGGGACACAGCAGGGGACACAGCAGGACACAGCGGGGTACACAGAGGCAGACACAGCGGTACACATCGGGACACAGCGGGGACACAGCGGGACACAGCGGGACACAGAGGGGACACAGCGGGGGCACAGCGGGGACACAGCGGGGGACACAGTGGGACACAGCGGGGACACAGAGGGACTCAGCGGTTACACAGCGAGAACACACCAGGGACACAGCTTGGACACAGCGGACAAAGCGGGGACACAGTGAGACACAGCGAGGATACAGCGGGACACAGCGGAAGATACAGCGGGGGACAGCGGTGACACACCGGCGGACAGCGTGGACACAGCTGGACACAGTGGGACAGAGCGGGGGACACAGCGGGACACAGTGGGGGACACAGCGGGGGACACAGCGGGACACAACTTGGGACATAGCGAGGACACAGCGGGACAGAGCGGGGGACACAGCGGGGGACAGCGGGGACACACATGCAGACAGCGGGGACACAACGGGACACAGCGGGGGACATCGGGGACACAGCGGGACACAGAGGGATACACAGAGAGGACATAGGGTGACACAAGGGGACACACCGGGACACAGCGGGGGACACAGAGAGGACACAGCGGGACACAAATGGGGACACAGCAAGGACACAGCGGGACACAGAGGGTTACACAGCAAGGACACAACGTGACACATGGGGACCCAACGGGACCCAGCAGGGGATCCAGAGAGGACACAGCGGGACACAAAAGGGGACACAGCAAGGACACAGCAGGACACAGCGTGAAAGAGCGGGACACAGCAGGGGACACAGCCTGGGACACAGCGGGACACAGCAGGGTTCACAGAGGGACATAGCAGTTACAAAGCGAGGACACACCAGGGACACAGCGGGACACAGCGGGGACACAGCCGGGACACAGCGGGTCACAGCGGGGAAATAGTGGGGGACACAGCGGGGGACACAGCGGGATACAGAAGGACAAAGCGAGGACACAGCTGGACACAGGAGGACACAGTGGGGACACAGCGGGGACACAGCGGGGACACAGCGGGGGATACAGTGGGACACAGCTGGGGATACAGCGAGGACACAGCAGGGACACTGCGGGACACAGCGTTTCACAGCAGGGAAATAATGGGGGACACAGCGGGGGACACAGCGGGATACAGAAGGACACAGCGAGGACACAGCGGGGACATAGGGGGACACTGCGGGACACAGCGGGGACACAGAGGGACATAGAGAATACACAG
>NW_012300606.1:0-3499 GCF_000151885.1 Dipodomys ordii | reverse complement strand
ATCACTCCTCTTCTGCTTCACCTGGTTCTGCTTCTTCTGCTTCTACTGCTTCTCCTTATGCTTCTCCTTATGCTTCTTCTTCTTCTTCTTCTCCTTCTTCTTCTCTTTTTTTGTTTCTGTTTTCCTGCTTCTTCTGCTTCTCCTGCTTCTCTTTCTGTTTTCCTTCCGTTTCTGCTTCTCCTTCTGCTTCTGCTTCTTCTCCCTCTTCTGTTCCTTCTGCTTCTGCTTCTCCTGCTTCTGCTTCTCCTGCTTCTCGTTCTACTTCCCTTTCTGCTTCTCTTTCTGCTTCTCTTTCTCCTTCTTCTGCTTCTCCTTCTGCTTCTTCTTCTCCTTCTGATTCTGCTTCCGCTTCAATTTCTCCTTCTGCTTCTCAATCTGCTTCTGTGTCTTCTGTTTCTTCTGCTTCTGCTTCTCCAGCTTCTCCTACTTCTCTTGCTGCTTCTCCTTCTGCGTCTCTTTCTGCTTTTGCTTATCCTTTTTCTTCTCCTACTCCTAATCCTTCTCTTTCGCCTTCGACGTCTTCTTCTTCTGCTTCTCCTGCTGCTTCTGCTTCTGCTTATTCTACTATTTCTGTTTGTTCTGCTTCTGCTTCAGATTGTGCTTCTTCTGTTTCTCCTGCTTCAGATTCTGCTTCTGCTTCTTCGGCTTCTCCTGTTTCTTCTGCTTCTGCTTCTCCTGCTTCTTCTGCTTCTCCTGCTTCTCTTTTGCTTCTCCTTCTGCTACTGCTTCTCCTTCTGCTTCTGCTTCTGCTCTTCTCCTTCTTCTGTTTCTTATGCTTCTGTTTCTTCTGCTTCTTCTTCTTCTTCTGTTTCTTCTGATTCTACTTCTGCTTCTCGTTCTTCTCCTCTTTCTGCTTCTACTTCTGCTTCTTCTGCTTCTCCTTCTTGTTCTCCTTCTGTTTCTGATTCTCTTTCTGCTTCAGCTTCTCCTTCTGCTTCTCCTTCTTTTCTTCATCTGCTTCTCCCACTGCTTCTGCTTCTGCTTCTTTTGCTTATTCTTTTTCTTCTGCTTCTGCTTCTCCTGCTTCTGCTTCTTCTGCTTCTACTGCTTCTCCTTATGCTTCTCCTTATGCTGATGATTCTTCTTCTTCTTCTTCTTCTTCTTCTTCTTCTTCTTCTTCTTCTTCTTCTTCTTCTTCTTCTTCTTCTTCTTCTTCTTCTTCTTCTTCTTCTTCTCTTTCTCTTTCTTCTGCTTATGATTTTCCTGCTTCTTCTGCTTCTACTGCTTCTCTTTCTGCTTCTCATTCTGCTTCTGCTTCTTCTTCTGCTTCTCCTATTGCTTCTGCTGCCCTTCCTTCTCCTTCTTCTTCTCCTACTTCTGCTTCTCCTTCTGCTTCTGCTTCGTCTGCTTCTCCTGCTTCTCCTTCTGCATCTTCTGCTGCTTCTGCTTCTCCTATTGCTTCTGCTGCTCTTCCTTCTCCTTCTCCTACTTCTATTTCTTCTTCTGCTTCTGCTTCTTCTGCTTCTCCTTCTGCATCTCCTTCTGCTTGTGCTTGTCCTTATGCTTCTTCTTCTGCTTTTCCTTCGCTTCTCCTTCTGCTTCTTCTGCTTCTCCTTCTGCTTCTCCTTCTGATTCTGCTTCTGTTTTTCCTTCTCCTTCTCGTTTTTCTGCTTTTCCTTCTGCTTCTGCTGCAACTGCAACTGCTTCTGTTTCTTCTGTTTCTTCTGCTTCTCCTTCTGCTTTTGATTCTCTTTCCGCTTCTGCTTCTCCTTCTGCTTCTCATTCTGCTTGTCCAGATTCTGCTTCTTCTGCTTCTCCTGCTTCTCCTTCTGCTTCAGGTTCTGCTTCTGCTTCTTCGGGTTCTTATGCTTCTGCTTCTCCTGCTTCTGCTTCTTCTGCTTCCCCTCCTTCTCTTTCTTCTTCTCCTTCTGTATCTGCTTCTCCTTCTGCTTCTGCTTCTTGTCCTTCTACTTTTTCTTCTGCTTCTGCTTCTCCTGTTTCTACATCTCCTGCTTGTCCTTCTGCTGCTCTTTCTGCTTCTCCTGCTGCGTTTCCTTCTCCTGCTCCTTCTTCTGCTTCTCTTTCTGCTTCTCCTTCTGTTTCTCCTTCTACTTCTCCTTCTCGTTCTTCTGCTTTTCCTTCTGCTTCTCCTTCTGCTTCTCCTATTTCTTCTGCGGCTCTTCCTTCTCCTACTTCTAATTCTCCTTCTGCTTCTGCTTCTTCTGCTTCTCCTGCTTCTCCTTCTGCATCTTCTTCTGCTTCTGCTTCTCCTTCTGCTGCTTCTTCTGCTTCTGTTTCTCCTTCTGCTTCTCCTTCTGCTTCTTCTGCTTCTGCTTCTCCTTCTGCTTCTTCTGCTTCTCCTTCTGATTCTCCTTCTGCTTCTCCTTCTGTTTCTCCTTCTCCTTGTCGTTCTTCTGCTATTCTTTCTGCTTCTCTTTCTGCTTCTGCTGCAACTGCTACTGCTTCTTCTGTTTCTTCTGCGTCTCCTTCTGCATTTGATTCTCTTTCAGCTTCTGCTTCTCCTTCAGCTTCTCATTCAGCTTCTCCAGATTCTGCTTCTTCTGCTTCTCCTGCTTCCGCTTTTGCTTCAGGTTTTGCTTCTGCTTCTTCGGATTCTTATGCTTCTGCTTCTCCTGCTTCTGCTTCTTCTGCTTCCCCTGCTCTTTCTGCTTCTCCTTCTGTTTCTGCTTCTCCTGCTTCTGCTTCTTCTGCTTTTCCTGCTTCTCTTTCTGCTTCTCCTTCTGCTTTTCCTTCTCCTTCTGCTTCTGCTCCTTCTCCTTCTTCTGTTTCTTCTTCTTCTGCTTCTCCCGCTTCTGCTTCTTCTGCTTCTCCTGCTTCTCGTTCTGCTTCTCTTCGTCGGCTTCTCTTTCTACTTCTGCTTGTGCTTCTTCTGATTCTGCTTCTTCTACTTCTTCTCTCCTTCTGCTTCTGCTTCTTCTACTTCTCCTGCTTCTCCTACTGCATCTCCTTCTGCTTGTGCTTTTCGTCTGCTTCTTCTTCTGCTTCTGCTTCTCCTTCTCCTTCTTCTGCTTCTCCGTCTGATTCTGCTTCTTCTGCCTTTCCTGATTCTCCTTCTGCTTCTCCTTCTTCTTCTCCTTCTGTTTCTCCTTCTCCTTCTCGTTCTTCTGCTATTCCTTCTGCTTCTCTTTCTGCTTCCGCATCTTCAGCTTCTTCTGCTACTGATTCTGCTTCTTCTGTTTCTTCTGCTTCTCCTTCTGCTTTTGCTTCTCTTTCTGCTTCTGCTTCTCCTTCTGGTTCTCCTTCTTCTTCTCCAGATTCTGCTTCTTCTGCTTCTCCTGCTTCTCCTTCTGCTTTAGGTTCTGCTTTTGCTTCTTCGGCTTCTTCTGCTTCTTTTTCTGCTTCTCCTTCTGTTTCTGCTTCTCTTTCTGCTTCTGCTTCTTCTCCTTCTTCTATTTCTTCAGCTTATGCTTCTCCTGCTTCTCCTGCTTCTCCTTCTGTTTCTCTTTATTCTTATCCTTCTGCTTCTCCTTCTCCTTCTCAAATATTCTGCTTTTCCTTCTGCTTCTGCTTCCGCTTCTGCATTCTCCTTCTGCATTGA